>NC_088920.1:6242500-6542500 GCF_038396675.1 Hydra vulgaris
AAGAAAGAAATTGACAATTGAAATTGTTTGTTAATAAAATGCTATTGAGTAATGATATTTAAAGATATTAACACCATCTGTTGGCAAAGTTTTTGTTCATAGTTAAAAAGTTCCGAGAAATTTATAAAGTTCCGAGAAATAACAAGACATTTGAAGACATTTCAAGTAATAATATAAGAAATTTATCTAACAAATTTATAAAATAGAATTACAAAGCGTCAAGAAAAAAAATCTTCAAATAAATAAGCAATGTCAAGCCTCTTACTCTCTATACTTATAAAACGCTATTGAGTTATAAATTCAACAGATTGTTACTCCATCTGTTGTCAAATTTTTTGTTCAAAGTTTAAAAGATCCAAAAATTTTCAAATTTGAAATGTTCCGAAAAATAATGCAGCATTTCAATACTAACAAATTTATAATACAAATTTATAATATAATAAGTTTAAGCAACTGATCAATTAATGGATGGTAAAAATATTTGAAAAAGTTAATAACCTGACTAAAAAATTCTTAAAATGACATTGAGTTTATAATCTAAAGATAGTAACACCCTCTGTTGGCAAAGTTTTTGCTTAAAGTTGTAAATTTCCGAAACAAGCTAGTTCTAAAGAATAAAGTAAAAACTCTTAAAATTTATATTATTTCGATACATTTCAATACATTTCTAGAAATGCCCAGTAGTTCTGATAATTTTACTTAAAACCTTTGAATTAAAAGAAACCAAAAAGAAAACTAATTGTGTGCTTTAAACAAAAGTTATTTTAATAATTTCTGTTATCAAATTCATAATGATATTTTATTAATTAAGAAAACTTGTCAAAATTGTCAACAAAAAATTTAAATGTCAGATGATGAACGTCCTGGAGTTGGTGGATGAGAAGGGCCAGCAGTTGGTGTGCGAGAAGGACCAGCAAATGTTGTGGCAGCAGACTGAGTAGAGTGTGAGCTGTCTAGTGGAACATCACCACCACCATCATCATCATCATCATCACCAATGTTGATGACTTCTCGAGAAGACAGTCGGTCCAATGCAGATCGAGATATTTGACTGCTAGTTTCTGGCTCAAAAATGGCCCGAGATGGCAACCTTTTTGCAGCTTCTTCAGCCATAGCAGCAAGTTCTGCTTTGGTTGTCAAATAGTAGGAATGAAAAGTAATCCTGTCAATGTTTTGCTGAATGTAAATCAATTTTTCCACATTCTCAGGCTGGAGCTTTGTTCTTTTTGTGCTGACTATATTACCACCTGCACTAAAAATTCTCTCACATGAAGCAGATGAAGCGGGAATACACAGCCATTTGCGTGCTGCTTCAGATAGCAGATTTTTTTCTTTATTGTCTTTATTGTCCCGCCAAAATTCAAGTACTGGCTGTTTGGTAGCTGGCATTGCTGAAAACATCTCCCATTCAGTTTGAATCTTGGACTTGGCTTGAACACTAGAAGGTACTTCTACTTCTGATTCTGGTTTTTCTATAATTTCAAAAAAAGGATCATCCATGTCTTGCAATTCTGGATTGTCAACAGGTGGATAATTATGTGACGATTCCAAAGAAGCCAACCATTCTCTATGACTGAAGTTTTTGGTAATTAAAGCTTCATAGGCTGCTTCATAGCCACCAATTTTTTCAATGGGTTGCCTTGATAAAGAGGGTTCAACATGCAACCAACAGCATAAAAAATGTTTTTGGTGCCACTGTCCGGAAATCGGATCATCAAGTTTTTGATGAACTTTCTGAAGAAGTATTCAGCTACTGATGACAAAGTTCCTGACTGTACTGCTTGCTGAGCTCTGTGTTTGAGACTATAAATGTGAGCAATCACTTTGTGAATCGTCACGCTTTTTTCAGCTGAAAGGCTTTCAGAAACATCATTGATTCTCTCAAGCATAGAAAAAATTTCGTCAAACAAGTCAAACTTGTCTTCAGTTGGGATGAGGTGTGCCATTTTTGTTGGATCATTGCCACTGTACTTGATGGACAGCAAAACTTGACGCATTCTATAAATGCTTTGCAACATAACATCGTGTCTTGACTGGAACTATCAATTTGACATAGACAAGGTCATCAGTGTTTTCCAATTCATCATCTTTCATAGCTTTGACCTCTTTTTCAATCCTTGCTTCACACAGGTATGACTTGTGCCATTTTGAAACCAATGCTGTAGCTCTTTTCAAGGCATCACTAAGGTTAAGGCACTCAGCTTCCTTGCAACTGTCAATGGAGTCTGTGACTGCAAGATTCAAAAGATGGTCTGCACACCTAAGTGAGTGATTCACATTTTTGCACTTGGGAATCGCAGCAATCATGTTGGATGCATTGTCATGAGTGCAAGCTACGTTGCCAGCTTCGGAATTTCCAAGCAAAGTACTAACCAAGCTGTAAAAAACAAATTTAAACTTTTACTAATTATAAAAACAAACAACAAAAAAACAAAATTTGTTTTACAACACAAGATATCAAAATTTCTCAATTTATTTCAGTATACCTTTAAATTAATTGAATTAAAAAGTTTCTTGGTTAATAATATTAGTCCATGTATTTGTATTTAAGTTTTTTAAACTACAAAATAGAGATTAGCTTGTTTTTTAGCTTCAAGCTGCCTCTGTACTTTTTCACTCATCTTAAAGTTTAGTCTTATATCTAAAAATCTAAAAAAATCTAAAAATATTTAAAAAGTTTGTATACTTTACTGTACCAATTAAAAAAAATCTTTTTTTTATTGCTAATCTACGAGTTAAGCTTGTTGGCAATGGTTTCTCAAGTATGGCGCTTTGAAAATGGAAATGCTCCAATGACAAACATCTTCAGCTGAAACTCCAAGTTGATGTAGTGGACAGTCACAGCCATATAAGGATCATTGTTTCTACTTTGCCAGAGATCAGTAGACAATCCAAACTGTGGTGTATGAACCAGTTCATCACCCAAGACCAGGTTAACCTCTCTTTTTACGTTTTTTTACAGCAAAGGCAATCTAAAAAATTAAAAAAAACATTTTTAAATAAACAAGAAAACATAACCAAAAAAAATTTGAGCGGGTAGGTGGTATACAATGATATCAATAAGAAATAATAAAGTAGTAAGTATTGAAATTTCTCATTATATATTGCAAAATCTTGATTTAATAAGTTAAGAAGATAATATAAAAGAAAATGTCTGAGGTATTTTCTTGATTCAAGTAAAAACCAATTACCAAAAAAAATTTGAGCGGGTAGGTGATAGAAAATAATATTTTAAAGGAATAATAAAGTAGTAAGTCTTGAAATTTCTCTTTATACATCAAAAAAATCTCGATTTAATCGAGTAAGAAGATAATATAAAAAAATTATTTGCAATACTTGCTTAATCCAAGTAAAAACTACTAAAAAACAATATATTTTTTACTTCAAATATCACAATTTTACTTTAAAACTTACTTAAATCGTGAATAAGTTGTGGCTGATTTGATGGTGTACTTTGGAATGGTAAAAGCAGCGTATTCCCTAAAGCCATTTGTTTCCACAAAAGAAAAAGGAAGATTCATCCGGGCAATCATTTTGGTAATTTCCAGGTCTTGTCTCAACTGCTCTGGATCCTGAGGCTTCCACTTCTTGTACTTGTCCATGGGTCTCTCTTGCTCTGTCTTGCAGGGAGATGTGAGCTTTCTTTTTCTTACACTTCTGTTCAAGACTTCCGAATCTCTACCACCTGAGGCCTCTCTTTGAGCTTCATACTGGTCATCTTGACTGCAGACTTGCCCCAGTTCGTCATAGGCATGACGAACTGACATCACTTGGCTGCAGACTTGCCCCAGTTTGTCATAGGCATCACTGGTTACTTTGTCCTGAAACTTGGTTTTTTCAAGCTCATGAAATAGGACTGGATGATGTCTACACATGTGCTGCCGCATTCCAGATGTATTGCCTTGTTTTGTCTGGATTTTAACAGTACAATGTTTACACTTTGCATAAACAATCCTTTTTCCATCAACATCATTTGTATCCTAGTTGAAGTACTTCCAAATGGGCCCTTTTGGTCGAACCATCTTCATAGAAGCTTTATTGACAATTTCAAACTGAAATATTTAAAAAAAAACTTTAAAATAACTAAAAAATTAATGTTTTTCTCAGAGCTTTGACGTTCACATATATTAAAATTTAAAAAGTCAATGAGCACCAAGTTACTAACCCTTTCCCAAAAAATTGAAATCTTTTAAAAGATTCGTATTAAAGTACAAATATCGTAGGAAATACAAAAATATTCGTAAATTACTTTTTGCAATTCCAATTTTATAAATATCAAATACAACCCCTAAAACATTATTTTATAACTTTAACTTACTTTTCATTGTATTATCCTAAACATTTTTATTCACTTATAAGACGCAATCTGTCAATGGCTTCTATAAACATGTCCTGAAATTCATTGGGGATTATTTTTAAACGGTCCATCCACAATGTTAATTGAAGAAACTCATTACCATTCAACAAATAATCTGTTAGATTACTGGTAATAAGTTCTATTAACACAGCTTCACTAGGATAAAGTGTCAACAAATGCAATCGATATTCTGACAAAATTAATACAGCCTCTCCACGCAATTGTCCCCTATTTTGTGGAGTTATTATAATATCACTAAAACGACTATTTGACATTTTAATCTTTTAACTTTTAAATTGTTAAAAAAAACCACTTTTTTCAAAGGTCTTAACACAACAAAATTTTAAAAAAAAATGAGACCCTTGCAAAATGCAACTTACTGCACATTTACCCCCAATCAATTCATTTACTTAAGTCTAGCAAACAATTCCCATTAAGGTGGTACACCCAAAATATTTTCTCAAAATTTAAAAAAAAATGAAATTTTTGTTATTTAGCTCATTCGATAGGCAATTTATTGTAGATAAATAATATATAAAGTTATTAGCCAAATTTTTTTTATTGATATTGAGAAAAAGTAACTTTTTTAAAAAAATTCTGTAGCAACGGCCTTAGCAACGCAAAACATCCATAAACACAACTGCATAATTTCTAGTTTGTTCTGTAATTAATAAGTCATAAGCTTAAATAAGCTTCAATAGTGGTTTTACATTATTACTTTCTCAAAATTAATTAAAAACAAAATCGCCAAATGCTGCTTAATTTGTTGAAAAGTTTATGGTTTGACTGATCAATAAAATATTTGTTCTGAATAAAAGACTTGGGTTCTCTTAACTTATTAGTCTTAAAATGACCAGATCATATGCTAGAAGTAAAAAAGGCATTACCAAGGCTTTAATCGTTACAACAAAGCACAAAAAGTTTAATGCCAGAGCACAGTTAAACCACCAGAGCCAAGTTCTTTTACAACAATAGCAAGTGCAAAAAGTATTATTTCAAGGAAAAATCCTAAACTTGTTTATAATGGTTTCAACTTTATAATGAACTTTGAGTTACTTCATTTAATGATTCTCGAAGTTATGGAATGTCCGAGTTGCTTTTCTTCAATTTTCATACAAAATTGTCCTAATAAAAGAATGGGACTTTGTTTGACCTTAGAACTTTGCTGTACTTCCTGTGATTGGTGTCATTCATTTCAAACAGCATATGATAAAATTAACAAAAAATTATTCAATGCTTATGAAACTGTTGCTCAACAAGTCACTAACAAGGCAGCATTAGAAACTAGAAACTTGATTAATAATAATGCTTCACATGATGATATAATTCAATGTCAGGTTTCAGTTGATGGAACGTGGCAAAAAAGAGGTCACTCATCATTTAACGGTGTTGTCACAGCTATATCAACTTTAACAAGCAAATGTATAGATGCTGTTGTGTTGTCAAAACATTGTAAAGGATGTATTCTTTGGAAAAACAAATAAGGAACTCTACAATATGAGGATTGGAAAGCCAACCATAAATGTCTTGCTAATCATCAAAGAACATCTGGTGCTATGGAAGGTGCAGGTGTAATTACTATTTTCCATCGGTCTGTCGAAAAATATAACTTACAATATACTAGTTATTTGGGTGATGGTGATACCTCATCATATTCTGCAGTATTAGCTTCGTGTTCATACAAAGATATAGAGATCAAAAAAGCAGAATGTATTGGGCACATCCAAAAAAAGATTGGAAGTCGTGGTCGCGCACTGCGTCAACGTCTATGTAAAAAAAATTGTGTGATGGAAAGCCAGTAGTAGGAAAAGGGGATTAACCGATAAAGCACTTAACCTTTTACAAAATTATTTTGGAATGGCTATTAGACAAAATTTAGGTAATATATATCGAATGAAAAAGGCTATATGCGCAATGCTTTTTCACAACTCTGATATTAAAGACATGAATATACGTCATCAATTTTGCCCACGAACTATTGCCAGCTGGTGTAAATGGCAACGTGACCATACAAGTGGACATAAAACATAAAAACCCAAGCTAAGCTTGCCATTAGCAATAAAAAATATTCTTGTTCCTGTATTCAAAGACTTAAGCAGTGAAGAACTACTTAAAAAGTGCCAACACGGTCTAACACAAAACAATAATGAGGCATCAAATGCTATAATCCGGAAAAGATGCCCAAAACACATTTTTGTAAATAGAAACATTATCGAAATGTCAGTAAATTCTGCAATTATCAATTTTAATGAAGGTACGCATGGAATTATTGGTGTTTTGCAAAATTTGGGAATACGTATTGGACATTTTACTCATATCGGATTGATTAACCGTGATAAATGTAGAATTAAAAAATGTACAATTAAGTCTTCACTTACTTCAAAATCCCAACGACAGAAGTTGCGCCATTAAAAAAAAGGGTTTAATGATAAGGAAGCTCAATTAGAACCATGCCAAGCTTATTCTGCTGGATTTTGTTAGTTTTTCATACTTTATAGTTTACTTTTTTTGTTATTAAATCTTCTTTTGCGTTTTTCTCTGTTTTTGATTTTTGCGTGTTATTGTAACATGGTGTTATTGAAACATGGTGTTATTGAAAGATTTCAATAACATGGTGTTATTGAAAACATGATATCTTGTGAAGTAGTAAAGCAAATCACTTACATTTTTCAGGAAATGTTTATTATATTATTTTGTAGGGAATGACATTTCAAAGTTTAAAAATTATTCTCCAATCTCTTTATTTATTAATTTTTAGGCCTAAAAAAAAATTTTTTTTACTGTTTTATAGAAGAAATTCAATAGTTATTGATGTAATGAAATAATCTTAATATCTCTATGCCATTACCTTAGTTTACATGTCTTAAACATGTGCAAAAAATTTCATAGGTTATGCATTAAAATATTTCAAGATATTGTGTTTTGAATAGACCCATCAAAAAGATGGGTTTTTTTGATATAAGCGAGGCAAAATAAGCGAGACAAAACAAAGTTAAGTATAAAAAAGCATTCTCATTTTATAAATTTTGTATTAATATCAAATTGATTATTTTTTTCAAGTTTTAAAGAATTTAGAATATTTGGTGGTGTACCACCTTAAATTAATCTTTTTTTGACAAATAAGCAACAAATTTTTTTGAAAACTTTAGTGCAATTCATAAAACAAACACATGAAATTTTTTACTATTTTTTTTTTTTTTTAATTTTTATTTTTGGTGCCCCAAGAAGTCCTAACGGTCTTGTCACAGAGAACCGCGGAAGTGCATTTAACCTGGAAGTTCACGCCTCCTTCCTTACCGTGACGCGAAAATTTTGTCCAGAGCTCGTTTCGAACATGGATCTCCTGCTATTAAAGCAAGCGCTCTAACCACTGCGCCACGGCCGCACACTATAGTTTGCTCTTATCAACATATAGTTCAACTATAGTTTACCAACTATAGTTAATCAACTATAGTTTGCTCTTATCAACATTAGCTATCATGATTCAATAATATGTACTCAAACACATAATATTTCTTTCTTAAAATATAAAAATACAAAAATTTTCGTATATAACCATTTGCAGTACAAAATATATGAATATAAAGTAATAAAATCCAATTTCTTACCTTTTAAGATGAAAAATCTTTTTTTAAAATTTGATTGAAACTTTTCACATGTGACCTTGGTTGACTTTTTTTGTTTATTTTTAAAATCAAAACAAACTTGTAAGTTAATGTGCAAGTAAAAGTAGAGATGCGCAAATAAAAATTAACATCAAAAATTTTTTTTTCAAGTTGTGTATGTTTTTTAAAAAATTAGTTATATTATCGTTATCTCTCGATTTGTCTCGAAACGTATCGAAATCAATCGATTACTCGATTAATTTTGAGAACATAACTCAGCATGTCTCGAAACTGCTTTTCGATACTGAGAACATAACTCGCCATAAATCGAATCTTTCGATTCGATTAAATACTCGATTGAATCGAGATAATCGAAATAGTTTCGATAAAATCATTTCGAGACGCAGACCTTTAGATCTAAGTATGGTTTTGCTTTAAAGAGTATTCCGATATTTTTAGAAATTTTATTTTCAATCATGTTTTGTGGTCTTTTTCTAATTTATGTTTTCATCTAGAATTACACCTAGAAATTTCATTGAACTTTTTCTTTTTACAATGTAGGGGAGAGTGGGGTAATGGCGAACGCGGGGTAACTCCGAACATGGTCAAAACAGCATTGTAAAAAAATAAATTCGACAATTTTTTTTTACCTGCTGAGAAGGGATCCTATGCTCAGTTCCAGACGTGCAGTAGTGTAATGAAGCTGCGGATGTTGTTCACTATAATTTGATTTTAAATTTTTCTGATAATTTTATGCAACTTTTTTCTTGAGTAACACTCTGTTGTAGCTTCTATGGAAATAAAGTCACTCCTTTTTTTTGTTTTTGTTGCATAATATAGTTTTTAGACTTAGTTATTACAATTAGCTTTTTATTCGCTATTACACAACAGTGCTTGTGATTGCCCCCCAATGTGTTCGGAATTACCCCACGTAGGCAGGGTAATTCCGAACACCAATGGTTTTATTTCTGGCATAAATTTTTATTTTATAATAAGATTTTTAAAAATTCCTTTTGAGGGTTTGTGACTGAGTAGTTAAACTAATTGATAAGCAATAAATATGATCAATTTTGTATAACTGGTGTCTTTAATTCGCATTCCCGCTTAGGTGTTCGCCAATACCCCACTCTCCCCTATTCTCCAATTATAAGTTTTGGAAGTGCAAGAGAGATTTTATCTTTTTTATGAAGGCGATGAAAAATAGTGTAATTAGTTTAGTTAAATTAATTGCAAGTTTATTCATATTTAACCATTCGGTTAGTTTTAGAAGTTCAATGTTGACCGTTTTAAATAATATTGTTATATCGCTGTGAGAATAAAATAAATTTCAGCAAAAAAAATAGAATCTAGAATATTAGAAACTTTGCTTAAATCATTAATATAGATTAAAAATAAAAGTGGTCCTAATAAAGATCCTTGAGGAACGCCTCAAGTAATTGACATATTGTTAGTTTTTTCATTCCCGAATGAAATATATTGTTTTCTATTAGATAAGTAGGTTTTAAACCAAGCTATACTTATATTTTTTATTCCGTAGTTTTCTAATTTTTTAATTAAAATACTATGATCAACAGTGTCAAACGCCTTACTAAGATCTATGAAAACACCTAAAGTGAACTTGTTTTTGTCAAAACCTTGAAAAATAATCTGAATGAGATGAAGAATTGCATGATCAGTAGAGTGCCCTGCTTTGAAGCCAAATTGTTTGTTATAAAGAGTATTATTTTTTTCTAAAAATGAGTATAATTTGTTATACATAATGCGTTCTAGTATTTTCAAGAAGCATGGAAGAATGGAAATAGGTCTATAGTTAGAAATATGCCTTGCAATTTTAAGTTTATTTGGAAAGACTCCTTGTTTAAACGAAAGATTAAATATATGCAAAAGAACTTTTTAATATAGAAAATACATTTAATTACAATATTACTGCTAACATTATCAAATCCTTGCGCTTTGTTTAATTTTTATGAACTCACAGCATCTAATAATTCTTTTTTAGTTAACTCAGCATTTTCCATAATTGATTTGCTAGGAGCCAAGTATTTCTCCTTCTTTAACTCACTGGGTTTTAATTTTGATGCTAAATTTAAACCTGCATTGACAAACACCTCATTAAATGTTTTAGCAATTATAGATTCTTTTGTAATATCTTGATGATGATAATTTAGTTATTTGGAAGACCGTTTAGCTTAAGTGTATTTTTTTTCAATTACTTCTTTGATGACTTGCCACTTTTTTTGAGTATCGCTTTTAAATTTTATTATTTTATTTGAATAGTATAACTTTTTTGAAAGCTTTATAGTTGATTCAAAGTGACCTTTATATTTTTTAAACCTTAATTCATTTTAATAAGTTCTTTTTTTCAGAAACGCTTCATACAACCTTTTTTTTTTTGTGATGATTTTATTATTCCTGGTGTAATCCATAAATAAAAATAAAATTGAAAAAATTAACTTACCGCAAAAAGTTATTATTTAAGGAAAAAATGAATAATCATAAAGAAGTTATTATTGAGAAATTAAAAATTTTTTCTTGATGTTGGCCCAAACCTAGCAGCGAAAATTCCAGTTGGTCAAAAAAAATTTGATTCATATCTTGCAACAACTGATTTAGTTATGGAAGAAACGATTTTTACCAAAAGTGAACTGCAACTATTAACATAGGTGTTATTAAAAATAGGTGTTATTTCTGCAATTTTTAACTAAAAATTGCAAAAATAACACCTATTTTCAAATCTGGTGATGAGAACAATATTTCAAACTACAGACCAATCTCAGTCTTACCCTGCTTTTCTAAACTAATTGAACGCATTATGTACAACAGACTTTATAAATATCTATCTGAAAATAAGGTTTTATATAAAAATCAATACGGTTTTAAAAAAAATAATTCTACTAACCATGCCATAATTGAATTGGTTAAGCATATATCAAATGGATTTAAAAGTGATTGCTATACAATAGGGGTTTTTATTGATTTATCCAAAGCTTTCGACACAGTAAATCATGAAATTCTTTTGAAAAAATTAGAAAACTATGCTGTTAAAAATCAAAGTTTACTTTGGTTTAAATCATACTTAACTAACAGAAAGCAATTTGTACTTAAAGAAACAAAAGACTCAAAAAACAACTTAGTAACATGTGGAGTATTTTGGGACCATTATTGTTCTTACTTTATATAAATGACTTATATTTATCATCAAAAGTATTAAATACTATCTTATTTGCAGCTGACACTAATTTGTTTTATTCTCACAAAGGTATTACTGTTCTTTTTAAAATATTTAACGAAGAATTAGATAAGATCAACGAGTGGTTTATAAGTAACCGACTATCATTAAATGTAGAGAAAACAAAATTTATCCTATTCCATAAACCTAGTAAAGCCGAGAATATTCCTCTTAGCTACCCAATTAAAAAATCAATAATAAAATAATTAAAAGGGAATTGACTACAAACTTTCTGGGAGTGCTCTTAGATGAAAAATTGTCATGGAAATTTTATATTAAATATATTGAAGGTAAGATCTCTAAAAATATTGCCATGTTATACCGAACAAAACCTTTTCTTAATAACGAGTCTTTAAAAAATTTATATTTTTCGTTTATACACAGTTATCTTTCATACTGTAACATTTCCTGGGGTAGCACTAATTACACTAAACTCAAAAAAATTTATAGTAAACAAAAACATGCTTGCAGGATAGTATTTGGGGCAAATAGAAAAGCACAATGCGAACCTCTCTTACGTCAGCTTGGAGCTTTAAATATTTATAAGCTTAATATTCATCAAGTAATGTTATTTATGTTTAAAGCAAAACTTGGGTTTTCTCCAGTAACATTTCAATCCTACTTTAATGAAATCTCCCACAAATATCCAACCAAATTTTCAGTGAATAACTTTGTGGTTCCCATAAACCTTCTTAAATTAAGTTCGTACCAAATTCAATATCGGGGACCTTTAGTTTGGAAAAATTTCTTCCAATCTTTAGTAAAAAACAAAACATCGTTTTAAACTGCACTTTGCAAAGTTTTAAGGATGATTCAAAACGGTATTTACTGAAGATGGAATTCGATATATTAGATTTCAAATACCTATTTTGAAAACAATTTAAAGGTTTGGACTGAATCGCTTGAAAATAAATTAAATCTTTATCACTTTCTTTAGCTTTTATTAAAATGGTTTCTAACCATTAGTATAAAAGAAAACGAAAATAAAATTGTCTTTTTCGTTCATATTTTTGATGATATTAAATAATCAGCCCAAATACTTATGTTTACATACATTGATTTTTTTTAATTAAACAACGCACTTTTTTTGTGTGTGTTTTTATAACTTTCATGATTTTCTGTCGTTTTTCCTTTTTTATTTTTAAAATTATTCTGCTGGAAGATTGTTAGCAAGAAATTATTTTATTGCTGAAGTACTTGATTTGTATTTGTTTTTGTATTTATACTGTCTTTTTGTCTATTATCATTTATTGTGCATGTAAATTTTTGTGTGACGGGGCTCGGTGATAAGACAACCTGTCTTCTTCTTGCTCCGGCCAGGATTTTTCTTTTATTGTAATTTCTTTTTTGTAATATTTATCAACGGCAAAATAAATAAATAATAAAAAAAAAAAAATAAAAAAAAAAAAAAAAAAAAAAAAATCCAAGGGTTTATAAATGTTTTAGTTTTTAAAAATTTTTGTTACCACCGGAAAGCTCTATCATAGTGTTTTTTGAATATTCGAAGAAAACTGTTATAAGCAGTATCTGTGGATTGAATTTGTAAAATTTTGTCCCTATATAGAAAATAGAGAATTGTTAAAATGTTTATAGAAATGTCCCTATATATTTGATTTGTAATTATTTTTTTATGAGGGGTGTGTTTGACAACTTTATGCGTACAGACTGACATTTTTTTTTCATCGCCATCTGGCAATAACAAATTTTTTTTCAAAAAATTTGTTATTGCCAGATGGCGGTCTGTACACAACATGTACAATGATGTTTTTAGTGATTTATTTATAACTTCGATTGTTAATGATTTGCAATCATTATTAATTGCACTAAATTCGGTTACCGGTTTAAAATTTAAAGAGTTGTGGATAAAAATACATACTCCTCCATATTGTCTCTGTATTTCTGACTTGATGAATAACTTTATGGTTTTGTAGTTGAAAATTTGAATCTTTTTCAACTTGTTTATCTCAACACCAGGTCTCTGTGAGACAAATAATTTTAAAATTAATTTCAACACGATATAAAAAATCTTTAAATTTATCAAAATTTTTTTGAAAGCTCCTAATATTTAGGTGTAAAATAGAGAACTCATTAATATCTATATCAGCAGAAAGATTAGAAATATCGGAATTATAATAAGAAGGGCGTATGTTGCGTAATTATTTTATCAGTGTTAAAAAAATTAACGCCTGGATCTGAATGATTCTCTAAAAGTAAATTTTTATTTGTCTGGAATGCCCTAAAGCTTAATTCACGAAAATTGATGCCTGCCATTATAACGAGAAAGGTTATACTAACAAATTATTTAAAGTATAAAATAAAACAATTAAAGTTTAGAAGGTTATTTCCTGAATTCTTTTACTATTAATTTATCATAAATTACAATCGAAAACATACCATTTTTCCTATGTATCTTCATTTGCTCGAATAGTTTTTTCCTGATAAATGCAGTTTCCGATCAATTGCTGCCACTCAAATTTGTTTTTAACTTGATTTTCCATTCAGCAAAGTCTCATTTTTTTAATGTATCTGTTCCTGAATTTAATATTGGCTGCTTGCAGCTTTTGTCAACTTTATTTAGTAGCTACTGTGCAAGCATATTTAGTTCCTTTAAAAAAAGACAAAATGAAAATGACGTTGAAAATGAGAAGATGAAAATAACGGCAATATATAATTTTGTGGTGAATTCCATGGCTTCATTTAGCATCAGAATTTTTTTAGATAATTCTAGAAAAACTAAAAATTAGCTTGGTCATAACATAAAGCTAATTAAACAAGTTTTGGATTGGTACATGGGGAAAAATATAAAAGATTAACGTTCTTTAGAATAATTCACAATAGGATTTTAAATACTTGATAAAAAGCAGACCAACAAAATTGTTATTTAAGTTTGAATTAATGTCAAAATAATAATTTTTTAAGTCTGCGTTTTACTAAAAATTTATAGTTTTATTTTAAAACACCCGAAAGAACGCTATCCAAAATGTATAGATTTCGAAACTTTTTCTGATTTTCACTTAATAAAGTTATAGTCTTATTTGTACACATAAAAATAAAAATTGTACACATACATATAAAAATTGTACGTATGCAAATAAAAAAGCGATACTATATATAGTTTTATATTTTTTATTTTTAAGAGATTTATATATTTAGTTTTTGAGTTACGGTCTTCAATTAGGTTTTAAGTAGGTTTTGAGTTATGGTTAATAATGGGGTAAATGCAGTTTACTTTTCATATTATACAACAGATCATTTGTTTAATGGTTCGAACCATATGACTAATGATATAATAAATAAAATCAGACAAAAAAAAAACGGTTGAAAGTGTTGTAATCCATAAGTTATGGCAAAATATGATTAAACTTTATATACAAACAAACAAACGGCGGTCACATTTAAAAAGTTCCAAAACACTTTCTTAAATGATTCATAAATATTTTCTTAAAAATTTTTTAAATGCGACTTTGCTGTTTTTTCCCGTGTTCTCTTCAGTTGTTAACGCAACGCACGGAAATATAGTAATTGACCGTAGTACAATTATTAACTTGACGCACAGAAAACGAGTAAGGTTTTCAAAGTTTTTGTTTTTGTCATTGTTTTTTTTATCATTTATTTTAGTTTTTTCATTGTTTTTATCTATACACCTTTTAGGAATCTTTACAAAAATTCGTTAAAAATGGCTACGCATTTTTAAAAATAAACTGTCTGAAAAAAACATTTTTTTTTTTCAGGAAACTCAAATGAATTTAACTGACACACCGTATATTGATCCCTTTTGATTTTAAAATAAAAAGCATTCATTGTTTTTTTTTCGGTTTTACATATAAACATAAAAAGCAGGGCCGTCTCGAAGAGGTCTCTTATGGGGTAGGAGGGAGGGCGGGATGTCGCATGTTTTTTTTGCTAACTAGAGACACAAAAAAGAAAAAGAAAAAAAGGTTCTTGATATTTAACATTTGCCAACCATACTTCAAAACTACCCAACTGTAATGCTAAATGTACAAGTGTGCTAACTCAAATGCATATTTAACAGCTTTTTACACCCCCTACACTTCCCGTTCGGGACGGCCCTAATTAGAAGCATGCAGCAAAATTTTGAAATACTATATGAATATTTAAATATTATAAATTACATGTCTTAGCTCTTTCAGAGACTTGGCATAATATTGAAAGTTCTCTTGAGTTAAGTTTTATTTATAACTTGCCATTTTATAAACTTATAAGTCGATCAAATGAAAATAGAAAAAAAGGAGTAGGGTTAGGGCTTTTTCTTTCAAAAAAGAATTTAAGATGAAAAATGTAATATGCTTCTTAAACACTAGTTATGAAAACCTATTTATTGAAATTATAAATAAAAAACTTCAAAATATTTTAGATAGATTTGTTTATCATAGACCGAAAATATACAACAAAAATAAAACCGTATATGTTTTCGGAGACATGAACTTCAATGCTATAAGTTATTCAAACTTTGTAAAAAATAATTTTTTTTATATGTTTTTTCTTGTCGGCAATTAAAAATCCAACGCGTATGTCAAAAACTTTGACAACAGCAAAAAACAATATTCTTATTAAAAATTACCTGGAAATGGAATTTGAAACCGTAATTTTTATGACTGATATTTGCGATCATTTTCCAATACTTATAAAAATAAGAAATTTAAAAACCACGTCTGATTGTGAACAAAAAGCTATAAGTTTGAAAAAACGCATTCTTAAAACAAGTAATACTATTGAAATATCAATTAGACTAAAACAAGAAACGTGTAGAGATGTCAGGACACTAATGAAACTTTCAAAAATTTTTCGATATATTACTAAATTGCTTTAATGAAACCTGTCCTCAAGAAAACACACAAAGACAAAAGCAGTAGCTAATCCGTTGATGGATAAATAAAGTATTCAAAAAAGAAACAAACACTCAATAATAAATTTCTTAAAATTAAAGACACTGATAAATAAGAGTCTCGCAAATCACATGCTTTGCGTACTATATCTTTTTAAATCAAAATCAAAACTTGTTAAGCTCAGCGGTACTGTTTTAGTTAAGTTTAGCCCAATATTAGCAAAGAAGCTGACAAGATTCTGAGCAATTGAAGATTTTGATAAACTAGCTTTTTACTAATAAGAAGTTTTTTTGAAAGAACATTTTTTATACTTTTGTTTTTTCCAATAAAAGAGTACACGGGAAACGGTACTCTTCAACGGCAGAGTCACTTTCAAAAAGATTTGAGGAAGTATATATTAATCATTTATAAAAGTTTTCATTTAAAGCATAGAAGTAAATTAGAAAAAATTATTTCTTGATTAATTTATCTGAAGTTTACATTTTTGATAAAGCATTTGTAACTTTTATTAAAAATTTTATTTTCCTACCTTTAAACAAAGACTTTTATAAATGATTAATATAAACTTTCTCAAAACTTTTTTTCGAAGCCGTTTTTTCCCGTGTACCCTTCAATTATTTTAATAATAATATATCACGTTTTTTTCCGGTTTTCATTTGTTTTTCTAATAATTTTGTGTGACAAATTTTTTTAGAGTGTTTTAGGTTTTTTAAATTAATTTTTATAATTTTTGTTTGTTGTCTCATTTTTATACTTTTTTTTTTAAGAATTTAATTTTTATAATATTTTTTATTAATTTATTTTAGAATTATAAGTTTTTGTTTAATTTTTGAGGATTTCAATAGGCCTTTGGACATCGAAGCAGTTAAAAGAGACTTGCAATTAATGACATTTTTTTTCAGGAAATGAAAAAAAAAAGTGTCATTAGTAGCAAGTTTCTCTTTCGTACTGTTTGCAAAACTGCTTGAGATATAAATCGTATGCATTATTAACATCTTGCGATTATAAAACAAAATCCCAATCAACGTTATTTCTTACGAGATTTTAAGATTTTTGCACGGAGTTTTCGTTGATCAGTCGCCTATAGATTGTTTTAGAAGAATATCCGCTAAGTATTATGTTATTAGAAACTAAAACAGTTGGAAATGATCCGAGAGGTCACTCTTGATTATACCAGCACAAAACTGGTCATCACAAAAGTAATTTGTTATTATGTTATCAAGAAGTGTGGATGAGTTATTGGTTACTCTTGTTGGCATGTTTACTGTTGGAATTAAGTTTTTTTGAAGTAGAGAATTTAAGAAATGCTTGACATTATTATTTTGATTTAATAAATTTATGATCAGGTCCCCCGCAATGTAAACATGCTTTTGCGATTTATTCACTCTGGTTATGAAAGTTTTAAAATAATTTTTAAAATTTCTTAAATTACCAAATAGTTTTCCATATATAGCATTAATAGTTATGTTTTTTGTTTGTTTTGCTAATCGATTCAATGCATATAGACTCACAGTCTGTTTAATTCACGCAAAGATCGTTACGTAAAATAAAGAATTGTGAACATAAATACTCACGACTCCACCGGTAAGAACTTTTCTTAGTATGTGAACTAAAGCGTAGTTATTTATTTCAAATTGTGTAAGAGTTTCATCATTCTTGCGCCATGTTTCTGTGATGCAAATTAGTTTTAAAGGCGTTCATCTATTAATATTTTAAAATTTTCAAAGATTTTTTTAAGACATTTGATATTATTATTCAAAGCTGAAAATTTATTATTATTTTGTTGAAGATTTTGAGAGCATTCTTAAATTATGTCTGGTGAATAAAAACGAGCAATTGCTTTTACTCAGTTATTGGTCAGCTTTACGTGAATAAAAACGTTTACAGTTTTGCTCTAATTTTTATTCACGTAAAGTAAAGCAATTTACTCAGTAATTGTTCAGCTTTACGTGAATAAAAACTTATACAAATAGCTAAAGTTTTTATTCACGTGAAGCCATCTAATAATATTTTAAAACTTTTAAAGTTTTTGTTGAGACTTTTGATATTAATATTCAAAACTGAAAATTTATTTCTATTTTGTTGAAGAAGTAGAGCGCATTCTTAAATTGTGTAATATGTATATAATTGTTTTGATTTAAATAAACAGTGTTTATATCAATATCACAAAGGCCACCATTTTCTAAAAAAATTTAGTAATGAAATTTTCCTCTATTTGTTATTAACTTTTAGTTGGTATTTGTTTAAAAAAATAAGTTTAGTAATGAAGTATTGCTCAAGTTTTTTATAAATATGATAAGGTGAAAAAAAAAACATAAAAGTATTATTAAAACAAAGATAAAAAACCAAATAAGCTGAAAGTAGAGATTCTTGAAAGTCAGTTTTTAGGATTGTTGACTGAAGTTTTCCAGTCCCGCGTAATCAATCTGTTGTTCGATATTATCGAGTATTTACAAGACTCTCTTTCTTTCTTCATTTTCTCCTTAATTCCGTTCCTTATAAATATCTTCATTTATGAATATGTTTTTGCCTTTTAGTTGGTAGGATTTGTTCATAATCTCGATAACATCTTTGTAGACTAATAATTTTAAAACAATTTTTCGATTCTTTTTACCATCTTTTTGACCAACTCGATGTGCTCGTTCAATATGGACTTTCTTATTAAAGCCAAGGCATTAATTCAAAAATTTGTAGACCTTATTTTAACTTTCACGCTAGCTTTTGTTCATACTTTCCTTAACACCGTCTATTCTTAAATCATTTCTACGGGATCTGTCTTCCATTTACCTTAGCTTCTTTTTATTCTATGCATTTCACTTTTGTCTTTTGTTGCAGCGCTATTCTTTTAAGTTTTTTCTTTCACATATTTGATTTTTTTGATGTTGTTTTGTCGTTTACGTTTATAAATTTTTTTAATTCTTTATACTCGGTTTCTAGTAAAATGACTTTTTGTAGAGAAATATCATATTGGTTTGCCACTTTATTAATTTTTAACATGTTGTTGCTGTTTTCTTGTTCAATGTTATCCAGTCTTTCCGATAACATTTTCAAATTTGCAGCGGTTAAAATAGTAAAGTTTTTTTCCTGTTCTTTAAGGAGTCTTCCAGTTTCAATAACTATATTTATTTGTATCTCTATGGGGTTCTTAATATCATTCAATAAAAAACCCAATTTTGTATATATATGAATAAGTACTTTTATTAAATTTTTAAATTATGCTCAAGTTATAAAAATCACGTCCGCGCGTGTTGAAGTTTGTTTAATTGCAAAGATTGCAATGACGTGTTGCCGTCTTCATTTTCTTCGAGCCCTTATCTGTTGATTTTTTATTTTATAAAGATCATTGTAAATAGAAAAGTTTATATTTTATATTGTATAAACAAAAAAGGCGCTCGTTGACAAGGTTTTACTGTCTTCTTCGTTCTGCGGACATTTTTCTTGTATATATGTATGTTGATTTCTTTTGTTAAACAGGAAAAAAAAAAATTTAAAAAAAAAACAAAAAACTGCGGCCATTGTGAGACGAAATAAAAAAATTAAATAATCCTGCTTCAGGTACTTTATTAATGAATAGTTAAATAATAATTAATTTATAAAATATATAGCTTGATAGCACGATTATTTTACAAGATTGTTTTACATGACTCGCTTCTTGTGTATTTTTATACAGACTTTATACTTTGTTTCAAGAAGACCTATTTGTACACAATATTATAACAACTACATTATCTACAAGCTCGAAGAAAATTAAACATTCTGAAGCAAAAACACTTAAAGATGATGGCTGCTATATTTTGTGTTTTATTAGTTAATTGTAATGACATTAGTATGCTTGCAGTATATTAATATATATTATTGTTGAAAATATATATTAATATGTTTTATAATAATACTAAGTAGTTGTAAGAAAATTCGCAGAAGACTTAGAGAAGTCTTTTCATCGAGAACCTTTAAAATACAAAAACTTAAAAAGAAAATTTATAAAACGATCATAAACTTTTTCACAGTTCAGTAATATTTTCAATGTATGTTTACTACCATGATTACTATGTATATTCACTACTTTAATAAACATACCATCACCATCGCTACGACCACCACCAATTGCTAGTATATCATATTTATGTAATAATCAAATTTCATTATAAATCTTCTTGTGCGAAAAAACATTGTTGAATTGTAAAATACTAAATGGACTTTTTTTTTTAAAAAAACACACCAAGTGACTATAAGGCTTTTTGTGTTAAAGTTGTGACACAAAACTAAACGGAGAAAGGTCCAAGTTACTGGCACCTAAATACTTTCCTGTTATATGACCCTCCTTATTATATGAACAAACTGTTGAATAAATGCTTGAAAATGATTTTGAAGCTTTTTTTTTTTATTTTTTTATTATTTCAGTTTACAAAGTCAGTCGTTATACAATAAAAAAAACTATTAAAATACTTTTACAAATATATAAATATAGCAGACTAATAATATAAACTAGGTTTCCGAAAGAAGATCTTGTGATCTTGTCATCGGGACCTTATAAAATATAATAAAATATATAGTTTTTTACATCTTTTTTAATATTTTTTATTTACAATAATTGTGAAGTGCAAGGTACTATGAAGAATACATATATATTAATCTTTTACACGAGTTAAACTGTAAATAATATAAACAAGCAAAATATTGTAAACATTATAAAATACAAAACGTGAGAAAAAAATAAGAAAAACAAGTTCACAAGTTAAGTTAAAATAACAAGAAATTAAATTTTTTCAAGTGATCAGTAATATTTTATAATGTTATCTTGAGAAAGAATAAAATTTTTTTTTTAAAAAAAAAAAGATGAAGGGAATTAGTTAGATCAAAATCAAAATTTGGCAAAACAAGTTTATTCCACAGGTGTAGCGCACGATAGGCAAGACAGAATTGATTAAAATTTGTGTGACAAAAAGGTTTTTCTAAAACATTTATATTTCTTAGTTCGTATTTGTTGGTTGGTTTTAAATTGAAGAAATCTTTAAAGACTGGAGGAGATAGGTTGTTTTTCCGCATATCAACAAAACATAAAATTTTCAAGACGTTGAGCTCATATATATTTAAAATTCTCATTTCAATAAAGTAAGGTTTACAATGAGAAAAACGATCAGCAAAGTTAATTATGCGAGTTGCCCATTTCTGACAGCGGTAAAGACGTTGTAGCTTTTTTCAGTACTTCCCCAGGCAACATTTGCATGGTTTAAGTAACAATGAATAAATGAGAAATAGAGTTGTCTTAAATTTATCTTATTGAGATAATTTCGAGCTTTGTATAAAACAAATTTTTTTTCTTAGGCAAATAAAAAAGTGTCAATTTAGTTTTTTCGGTGTTTAGTTAATTAGATTCGAACCAGTGGGATAAATGTTCAAGTTCTTTATTTGGTGTAGCAAAAAGTTCGTTAATATCACTCTTAGAGACAAATAAATTAGTATCATCTGTGAACATGTTGCTCATCAGATTAGTTGCTTCATTTAGATCGTTTATATGAATTAAAAAAAAGAGTGATCCAAGGATTGAACCTTGTGGAACCCCGCATGTTATATTTAGACAATTGTTATGATAGCTGTCATTACCAATAACAAATAGTTTTCTATTCGATAAGTAACTTTTGAACCACCTTAACACTTGTTTATTTATTCCATAGTATTTCAGCTTTTTAAATAAAATGTGATGGTTGACCGTATCGAAGGCTTTCGATAGGTCAATAAAAATACCTTAAGTATATTTTGATTGTTCAAAAGATTTTGAGATTTCACTTACAAATTGGATGATAGTATGCTCCGTTGAGTTATCCTTTTTAAAACCAAACTGATTAGCGTATAGTAAGTTATTTTTGTCAAGATGTTTGTATACTCTGTTACACAGAATTCTTTCTAAAACTTTCAAAAATATAGAAAGCAAAGAGATGGGGCGATAGTTTGTTTTTTTAGATTGATCGCCCTCTTTATAAATAGGAGTCACTTTAGCAATTTTTAATTGCTCTGAAAAAATTCCTTGTTTAATTGATGCGCTAAATACTTTAAAGAGAACATCTTTTAATTGCTCGAAACAATCTACAGTCACGGACAAAAGTTTGGAAACACATAAAAAAAATTGCAAAACGCATTCTTTTATTCAAGTGAAAAATAGCAAATGTGTAATAATATAAAGAAAATAAAAGTAACAGTAAGCACCATAGCTGATAGACTAAAAATAGTTCATATTGCACAAAAATAAAGTAGTTTGTTTAAATTATTTAGTATTTTGTATGGCCGCGACGACTTTTTAATACATATGCTATACGAAGAGGCATTGAATTAATTAGTGAACGACAGTAATCTTTGGAGATATCCGATGTCCAGGCTTGCTTGACTTTTTCCAGGAGATCAGCCTGAGAGGTTGGATTGCTTTCTGCCACTTTTCTCTTCATAGTGTACCACACATTTTCAATAGGATTTAGATCAGGCGAGTTACCTGGCCATGGTCCCAAGATTTCAAAACCTGATAATGTTAGCCACTGTTTCACTGCTTTAGTACCATGGCATGGCGCCCCATCATGTTGAAAGACTGTGGTTCTATGTATTTCCATAAAATTAGGCAATTTTTTTTTAAAATACCCAAGTAAACATTGCCATTAATGGTAGTTCCGTTTGGCATATCCCAGCCCAGCTAGCACGCATACGTTGGGCCGACGTCGGACCAACGTCAGAAGCGTTGGCCAATTTTATTAACCAAGTGCTAACGTTGAACCAACGTCGGGCCAACGTCGAAATACGACGTTTTTTAAATGCGTACAGTGTGATTCCGGGTTTAGCGTTAAAAAAGTTTTCGTCCATTTTTAAAAGCTGTTGTAGCGCAACTTTCTATTAGAGCATTTTATTGTTTTGAATTCAAAATTTCATGATTTTATAATAATTTCGTAGTAATTGAGTATTGAATAATTTCGAACTTAATATCAAATCATTAAAAAAAAAAAAAAAATGCAAACATGCTAATTTTTGTATCTATTAAGATGCAGTTTTTAATTTTTCTTTAAAACGAGAGTTTATTTAATTAAATTATAATGTTTATAATGTCATTATGTATAATTATAATGTTTATAATGTCATTATATATAAAATATAATGTTTATAATGTCTTAAGTTTATAATAACATTATAAACTAAAGTTAAATAAACTCTTTTTTTACGCTTGTATGTATTACATAATCACAAGAGTAAAACTCTTGTTTTACTCTTGTGATTATGTAGTACATACAAACGTAAAACATAAAGCATACAGGCATAAAAGGTTTATTTAACTTTACATACGTTATTAATGTATATACATTACATACATTATTAATGTATGTAGTACCTACATTAATAATGTATGTACTGTACATACACATAAATTAATTGTATCATACATTAGTTTTAAAAATCATGTAGTTTGTATCGATAACATTATGTCATAATGTTATTGATACAAACTGTAGGATCTTTAAAACTAATGTATGATACAATCAACTACAATGTAGTTGATTGTATTATCCCTCAGTTTTATCTAGTTAATTTATCTAGTTAAACATTATCTAAATAATAATGTATGTACCACATACAGTACTAATGCATGTAGTACACATATTATGAATAATATTGTATGTAGTATATAAACATAATGCATGTATTACATACAAAGCATAATACTGTCTATACTATTTAGGCAACTACTGAATGTCAAACACTGTATGATACAGTCTGTATCTCAAAACATGATACAGTCAGTATCATGTAGCACAATACATACAATTAAAGAGTTATTAATTACTAAAGACTTAAGTAGTTAATAACTACGTAGTCTAAATAGTTATAAACTACTTAAGTCTTTTGTAGTTAATTACTTGGTAATACTGAATAAGTATTACCAATTAAGTGTTGCCTTTTATTATATGCATTTGTGGTGTTTTATTGGTAATTGGAATTCTAATGAATTGGTAATTAGAATTCTAAATTTGTAAATAATAATTTTGAAGCTTTTTATCTCTGTTGTTTAAAGCAAAATATTGATACGATTATTTAATAAACTTCCGTTTAGATGTGACTTAAACAAAATTAATGCAATGCCAACAAATGTACTGATAAGTATTTTTTAAATCCCAATTTTTGCCATGTTTATGCAGGTACATCGAAAAAATTATTTTATTATGTTTTATATGCATTTTATTCGTATAAAATAAATATTTTTTGCATGTATTGTTCATTAACTATTTTTTTTTACTTCAAATATAGATTTTTATTTTGATATAGATTATTTATTGAATAAAAAAATATCTAAATTATGTTACTGTTATCTACAAACACAAATATATATAACCTATTACCAATAATTTTAACAGTAGTTATGGCAATATCTGAAGCTCATCAAACAAAAGATGCAAATTTAAATATTTATATAAAGTCGTATAATGAGGAGCATTCAAACGTTAAAGTTGTAATTTATATTTTTACTTTTTAAATAAATATTACAAGAATTTATCTTACCATAAAAATGCCAAAAAGGCGTATTATTAATACACTCCCACTTAACTCTTGGTTTTTATTTCTCTCTTCAATAGCAAAAAAGAAAAACCAAGGATAAACTGGAACTTGCATATATATATATATATATATATATATATATATATATATATATATATATATATATACACATATAAATATATATAGATATATATATAAATATATATATATACATATATATAAATATATATATACATATATAAATATATATATATATAAATATATATATATATATGTACATATATATATATATACATATATATATATATATATATATATACATATATATATATATATATATATATATATATATATATATATATATATATATATATACGTATATATACATATATATATATATATATATATATATAGATAGATAGATAGATAGATAGATAGATAGATAGATAGATACACAAAAATTTACTTAAAAGTTAATTTCAGATATTATATCAGATATTTCAATACTATCACATCGTATAAAGAGATGCATTTAGACTTTTGAGTTGAAAGATGAAGACGACAGATTTGTAATGAAAATGACTGCGAAGATGAAAATACTTTATTATATTTAAATATATGTATAGTTTGTATGAACATTTTAATGTAGTAATAAATATTGTGACAAATTTTGATTTTTCTCTGTGTTACAAAGCTAAAGATGCTTATTTGATTAGCATTAATGTTAAATATTTATTTATCAGTAAATGCATGTGTTAAACAATGATAACATATTTTTAGTAGATGGTTTTGTTTTACAAAGATAACATATTGTTAGTAAATGCATGTGTTTTACGAAGATAAAAGATATTGGTAGTAAATACGTGTACCTCATTCCTGTATTATAATTCTTATTCTGCATTATAATTGTATGTTGTTGAAATTTCCTAAAGTTATAATATATTATATAACTTATTGTTCCTGTATAGTTTTTGTATTGTATGTTTTTATTATTTATTGTTTCATTATTATTTATTGACATTTATAATTATTTACTGAATGAAGCTTTTGTTTAATTGTTTTTTTTTTCAGTTATGTTTAAAGGAGCGTTTACTTCTTAATTTATTTGACAGCTGTTAAAGAGGGAGAAGGTAACAATTATTTAGGAGTGTATTAATTATATATATTTGTGGCATTTTAATGGTAATTGGAATTCTTTTAGCATTTTTATAGTAGAGTTTTGAAGCTTATTGTCTCTAATTATTGCAGTGACACTATTATTCGATAATTTTGTGTATAGACGATGACTTGAAAAAATGATTGCAATATCAACAAATGAACCTATTATTTTTTCACCATTTTTGTGCAGGTAATACATAAAAAAAAAAGTATTACGTTTTTATTTATGTGCATTTTACACTCATATAAATATATAACATAATACTTATAATTTTAACAGTAGTTATTGCAATGCCTAAAGCTCATCAAATGAAAGATACAAAATCAAAGATTATCAAATTAAAGATTATCAAAGACTATCAAATTGTATAACCAGAAGCATTCGAACGTTGTAGTTGCTCTAAAGCGAAGTAAAGATGCAAGATTCGTTAGGATGCCAAGCAGTTAAAAAGAACATTATTATGTTTAGATATGTGTATAGTTTATACGATTATTTTAACTTAATTATAATAATTATTATAACAAGTTTCGATTTTCTCTGTGTAATTATTAAATTAAAGTTGGTTCATTATTCAACATCAATATTTACTTTTGTTTATTAGCGCCAAATTTTATTTTAACTTATTTGGACATTTTAATAAACATTACAAAGAGTTGCGCTTTATTTAAATTAATAGTTGCACTTTATTTGAAGAAAAAGCTGCGTTTTCTCTAAAGAAATAGTTACACATTAGTTAAAGAAACAGTTTACTAATTAAATAATTAGTTTTAATTTGTTTGCAAAACTTTACTTTTGATTCAAAAGGTATGCACATCTTTTGAATCAAAAGCAATAATTTTGCAAACAAATTCAAACTATTTTTATTAAAATATTATGTTGAGCCAACGTCAAAATCCGACGCTCGCCCAACGTCGAAATCCGACGTTGGGCCAACGTTAGCCCAACGGTTAGTTTCGACGTCGCGCCGACTGCCAAATCGACGTTAAGCCAACGTCGATTACCGACCATCGGCCAACCAATTTTTCGACGTCGGCCCGACGTTGGCCCAACGTATGCGTGCTAGCTGGGAGAGACCTGGACGGCCAAACACTGATATTGCTCCCCAGATCATCAGCTTCTTCGGTTGTTTGACAGTGGGCAACCTGTACTTGCTATTGTACCTCGTTGGTGCTGGACGCCAAACTTTTTGTGCATAGGAAGTAAATTGTGTGAACGTTGACTTCTCACTAAACATGACTCGTTCCCAATCATGCTCGGACCAGCTATTGTATTCCTCACAAAATTGCAATCGATCTTTAAATTTTGTTCAATGACAGCTTTGGCTTTCTTGCTGGTCTGCAGCTTTTCAAACCTTTTTCAGATAATCTCCTTCGAATCGTTTTGTAGCACATGTTTCTGCAGCTTTCCGGTAGTCTACTTCTTATGAACCCAGACGTTGCACGATGCGTGCATACAGCAATCCTATAAACTGCACAATCATCATGCACTGTAGTTCTCCTTGGTCGGCCAGAGCGAGGGCGTGATGAATACGTTTTAGTGTCACGGATCCGTTTAAATGTTCTACAAGCTGTATCAGGTGATATATTTAAGATCTGCCCAATTGCTCCAAATGACTTGCCTTCGAATGGCAATATTTCTACCTGGGCTCGTAGAGTAACTTTCAGCTCTTGTTTCTTACCCATCCTATAATAAAAAAAAGAATAAATTAATATAATATAAAAACAGAAATGAACAGTAATTATGTTTTCCTAAGTTAGTTCAGTATTTACAGACAGTTTAGTATTTACAGTACAGTATTTACAGTATAGTTTTTTAATAATTTTAACATTACATGTACTGTACTGTATACCTGAATTACACACCTGTATGCATGTAAGCAATTACAGTTACAATTACAGTAATTTAATTCATTATTACTACAGTCATTAAATTATTTTACACATAACAACAGCTAGCAACAGCTTATTATCTCTCACTTTTCTACAAAGCTAAATCTTATCTTATCTTAATATATATATAAAGGGCAATGTGTGTGTGTTTGTTTGTTTGTTCTCTATAGAAATCCAAACCGCCGGACCGATCTCGATGAAATTTGGCATGGGGGTAGTCCTGGAGGCGGAGAAGGTTCTTAGCTGGGTTTTGACCCCGTACCCCGACCCCTGGGGTCAGGGGGGGCCTTAAAATGGGCCCCCTGACCCCAGGGTCAGGGGGGACCATTTTTTGGGCCCATTTTTGTGTACAGATATAAGGTAGGCCAGTTTAAATATTGGCCCGGGCAACGCCGGGTAACTCCAGCTAGTAAATAAAATATAACAACAAGTTTATTTAAAGCGACACAAAATTAATCTTAACTTTATAAATTGCAGAGGGTAATAAAGTCCAAATTTGCCTTAATTACTTTGTTTATACGATCAACTTTAACACGTATTATCAAATAGCCAATTACTTTAACATTATGCAAGCATCAATATAATGATTTACGGTTGCCAAGGTAATTTGCAATGAAATATCCTAAAATATCACTAAAAGTTACAGTGTTTCCAAACTTTTGTCCGTGACTGTATTATCACGTTTCCGATTATATTATCTGATCCACATGATTTATTCTTTTTAATAGATTTGAATTCCCTTTCAAGTTCTTAAGTTCTTAAGTTCAAGTTCTTAAGAGGACAACTCATCAGAGCATACGCACTTATCCAATGGTAATAAGAAGTCACTAAATAAGGCTTTGGTATTAGGGATCTTAATTGATAGTTTAGGATCTATTTCAGTAAAAAATTTATTAAATTCATGTGATATTGCGTTTGGTTCAAATATAGCAGTATTATCAATTTTAATCATTTGTGGTAGAAAACCTAAGCATGATTTTTTTTTCCAGTAATTTCCTTCATTATTTCCCAAATGCGCTTTGTGTTATTTTTAAATTTGTTAATTAATTCTGAATAATAAATTTTTATATAAGTTTCTACGAATTTTCTCAAACAAATATTCATAATTTTTGTAAATTTTTTCGTTTGCAGTTGTTTTTGTTTTAAGAAAAGTTATATACAACTTTTGTTTGATTTTCGATGATTTTTTTAATCCCTTGGTAATCCAAGGAGAGTATTCTTAGGTTTTGCAATTATTTCTACAATCGGAAAGTTAGCGTCATATACCGAATAAAAAGTT
Organism: Hydra vulgaris; assembly: GCF_038396675.1. Taxonomy (NCBI): domain Eukaryota; kingdom Metazoa; phylum Cnidaria; class Hydrozoa; order Anthoathecata; family Hydridae; genus Hydra; species Hydra vulgaris. The sequence goes on from NC_088920.1 coordinate 6,271,395, forward strand.
TTAAAAAAAGTTACATATATGTCATTTGCATTATCATTAATGTTTATATAGCTCCAATTTAGTAAAGATAGCTGGTCTTCGAATGAGTTAAAGTTTTTTTGATTAAAAATTCGTTTCTTTATTACTTTTTTTTTGTCAATGTATTTTCTGTATAGGTGTTAAATGTAACGATGTGGGGAAACGGTCTGTTATATCAGTTTTTAAAATACCTTTTTGCAAGTCATTATTAAAAATACCTGTTGAAATAATGTTATCAATTAGAGTCGCTGAGTTTTTTGTTACTCTAGTAGGTCGATTGATGAGGGGGATTGATCCTGTTTCAAAAATTGCGTCATAAAAACATTTTACTTTGTAGTCATTATTATAAAGAAAACAATTCATATTTTAAAACAATTCAATATTTTTTTTCTTTTCCGCGTCGCCTTTTTTAATAATTTGTTGTAAAAACATGCTTAGGTTTTCGCTCACGCCACCAGGTGGCCGGTAACAACAGCTAATCAATAGATTTGTTGTTTTTTTGTTTTCGATGTCAATTGTTAAAACTTCTTTATCGCAGTCAGAAACGCTCAACTCGCTTCTAAGTATAAGCCTTAGTGTTTCATGTGCGTAAATTAAAACTCTACCACCTCGTTTGTTTGTTTGTCTCTCTAATGAAATTATGTTAAAGTGCGGGATTTGAAAAGCGCTATTTAGATCTTTTAAAGTTAAATTTCTGTCAGGCATGTTATATTAAAAGATATTTTGTTTCTTCTGATAGATTTAAAAGTTTTTCAAAGTTACGATTTAAACTTCTTATGTTGAGGTGGAGAATTCTAATTTGATTAGAATTTTTGTCAATAATATTCTTAAGAAGAAGCCCTTCTAATTCACTTGGAAAAAGATACGAGCAATCTGAAAAATTCTCAGAATAAAAATTACTGTCAGGGTCTAAGTTTTCATCCAAGGAAAAAAAATCTTTTTTAAAGAAGTTAAAAGCAAGAGATTCAAAATTATTTAATGCAGCCATGATTGTTTAAAATAAGCTCAAAAGATTTCCTTTTAAGAATGCGTATTTTAGTTTACTTTTATTCTATCATTTTCAAAAATAGTATTTTTAAAGAAAATAATTTTATCGTATTGAACAGAAACATTCTCACCGTTCAAGCGCCTTCGTTTAACATCGGCAAACAATTTTCTTCGTTGATGAAAACAATCTTTGTTGATGAAAATATTAGTGCCTTTAAGTCGACTTGATTTTTGTAAAATCTTCTCTTTGTCTTTGTATCTTTGGAGCTTGATAATTATTGCCCGAGATCTTCCGTCAGTCTTCTGTCCGGTACGATGCTTTCAAACAAACTAAGCATCTATATGAAAATAACAATCAAAGGTAGGACATGAAATATAAATTAAAGGAAAAGGCTATAAAAAAATATACAGAAAAAAAATCAAAATAGAAAATCTAAATAGAGAAATCCAAATGAAAAAAGAAAAACCTAAACAAAATATAGAGGAGATAAAATCCTAAAATATCAGCTCATCGATCTAAATATTCAATTTTTTAGATTAATCAATTTTTTAAATTATTTTCGTAAATTGTTTAAATACTGTTATTGTTTCCATATTAACAATATATACTTAAATGATGACAATAATTATTTTTTTGATTATTTCATTTTTTTTTGAAGGGAGTAAAAATGGAAAAAAAGTGTTTAGAATGTAAAAAAAATAAAAATAAAAAAAGGAAAAAGCAAAAATAAATATAAAAAAAACAACAACAAGTAAACAGACTAAAATATTGGTATAAAATTTAGCAATTAAAAAAGGTTAACTTATTGAGTTTCCACCTATTAGAATTTAATAAAACGGTTCGTTACTTTTTCTATATTGAAGTATTGACTGTGTGTTTTGAAATGATGTATTTTGTGAAATAAAAGCATATCTCCCCAAAATTTTGGTGTACTAAATCTCCGGCAAACAACAGTATCAAAAAACCAACGCCGTATCTAATAAGGATCGTCAATTTTTGACCCCCTCCCCTATCGTCATAATGTTGTAACTCTTTAGTAAGTCCTGTGTGAGTCGTTACAAAAACGCTCTTTCCCCCCTCTTTCTTAGAGCGTAACGTAATGTATGGGGACAACCTTTAGGGCGAATCTAAATTTTTTTGACATATATTTTCTTCAACAATAATATATAAACATATCAACGATGTATAACAATAATATAGCTAATTACTTTTTGATAATCACCAATAATTTTTTTTCAACAATAATAGATACAACAATCTAAAAAAAAATTTTTTGAACACAGAACAGTTGTTAAAGTCATGATTGTGCAATTATATTTAACACTATTCAACTATTATTCAAGTGTTAAATGTTGAAGCATTAGATGCTCAAACTTAAATGCTCTTTCGGTAAGAATCAGACGAAAAAAATTTTAATAGTAACCTCCTCTAAAACAGTTAATTTTCATCTTCTATAATTATTTTTAAATATGTTGTATATTGTTTGTGTTTCATAATAGAACTCTAAATTAATATTTAGAGTTCTATTATGAAACATTTATGAAGATACTACACCGCCAGTATGAACTTGTATAGTAGAATACATCAAAAACAAGTAAGTTAAAAGCTTATTAACATCTACCAGATTAGGATTCATTTCAGTGGTACAGCTGTTAGAGAATGTACATAAATATTTAAGTTCCAGCAATATAAAAACATAAGTTACTAACTACCGTCCTACAAAAGGTTGGTTTAATGCAATTCTACGAAGTCATGAACTTTTAAAATCTTGGTGAAGCCGTAATGAAGTAATTGAAAAAACCATAAGAGATTGGTTTGCTAAAAATGCGATGATATTTGGAGAAGAAAAAAAAACAAAAGAGAAGTTTAATGATTTTTGAAAAAAACGCTCATTGTTTAAGTGAGCGTTTTTTTCAAAATTCAATGCGCCATATTATCATAGATAACAGTGGTTTTCTGTTGTCACCAAAATCTTATTTGTTTATCGGTGAATGAAAAAAAAAAAAATAACGTTTTAAAAAGTGCTTGAAGCAATAAATAAATACTCCCCATTTATTACCAATAACGAAGGAAAACACAGTAAAAATCTATACATTTATAGTCTTGAAACACTATTCTCTAACGTCAAAGCTGGACATCAGGCAACCCTTAGTAAAGTCAAATCAAAATTTTTTTTTGCCATTAACAATTTTCATTCATGTTAGTCATCCGATTAAAACAATATATATTGCCCCATCACAATGAGGTATTGGAATAAAACGAAAATGGCTGGATCACGGCAGAATGTTTTTTTTTCGAGTATATTAAAATCGTTTTTTTAAATACTTTTTTGATAATTAAATAAATCTCATTACTAGTTGATATTTTTTTTTGATTGTCATGCCTTACATTTTTCCATTGAACTTAGCGAGTTTTGCTCTGAAAATTTAACAAAATTTATTGCTATATCCCCAAAAGCAACACATATTTTTCACCCACTCAATATGGCTGTTTTTTAACCTTTGAAAGCAAGCAAAATAATTCTTTTTGCCAACAATGGCGGTTTGTCCACGAGGGACAGAAAATATACAAAATAAATGTACCAAGAAGCATCCAGTTCATTTATAGTTGCTCCTTCTATTGAAAATAAGAATAGATTAATAGGTTTTAAATATACGTGATTTTTTCCATTCGAATGCAATTTGATGCACACAATTTTTGTTTAGTCATAGTCAACTATATTGTTTAGTCAACTGCAATTGACGCTCCAACTACTTATTCAACCAATCAAATGTAAGTTTATCAGTTTTATCTCATAACTTTTATTGAATTATGCATTCATTCAAATAGTTTAGAACAATTCAAAAAAGCTGAGAATTGTTTAGGTTGGAAAGGTGATCTTGACTACATCGAAGAGTTTTAATTTTGATAAAGAACCTTATCTGACATATGTAAAACCCTAATTTTATATAATGACGTATAAGAAAGTAGAAAAAAGCAGTTACTAACCTGTAATATAAAAAATATGCAAGTTATAACCAAACCCTTTTTGATTTTTTTTTTTGATTTTTTATTCTTATTACTATATACTCTAGTAAAGTGTTGTTGTAAATAAAATTTAGGAACTCGGAAACTTGAAAAGGATTTTAAGATCGAGAAGCGTTTAACAATACATTAAAAATATAAAGAGGTATTTAAAGATTACTATAATATACGGTTAACGATAATAAAATAGTACCATTTTACAATAATATTTGAAAACTCCAAGTATTTTAAATAGAAAATATCGTTAATCTATAAAAAAGATACCAATTCACCGTTTCCACAATAGCTATAATTTGCAATGCATTGTGGTAAATGTATGCCTCAGCAATAATAACAATGTTTGGATTTAATTAAAAGGTTTATTTTTTTTTTTTTTTTTTTTTTTTTGGTTTACATTTGTTATTCGTTGTACAGCTTAAAATAAAAAATAGTAAAAATAATAATATAAATTTACAATGATAAAAAATAACAAATATAAACAAGGTATCTGAAAGAAGATCACAAGGATCTTGTCGTCAGAACCTCAAATATGCATTTAACAAAGATAAGATAAAAAAAAAAGTTAATAAACTTTAACAAAACTACAAGGTAAATAATCTGATCTGAAGAAAGATCAAGATGATCTTGTCATCAGAATTGTATACAAGAGTAAACCAATGTGGAAGTTAAAAAGTAAAAAGTATATGAACAATAAATAAAATTAGTAGGAATAAAACCTACAAACGTAAACATGTATATAAACAACAAAAAAGTAGACCAAAAAATATTTTTAACTTTTACTACTAATAATAACTCAAAATATTATCTAATGTAAGAATGAGATTTTTCAGTTTTTTTTTAAAAAGGCAAAAAGTAATAGGTACTTCAAAATTAAAAATCGGCAAAACAAGTTTATTCCAAAGGTGTGGCGCTCGATAGGTAATACAAAATTGGTTAAAGTTTGTTTGACAAAAAGGTTCATTTAAAAAGTTTTTATTTCTCAAAGCATATTTGCTGATTGGTTTAAGAGAAAAAAGATCTTTGAAAACGGCTACGGATAAGTTATTTATCCACATATATACAAAACATAAAGTATTAAATACATTTAACTCGTATATATTCAAAATTCTCATTTCCATAAAATAATGCTTCGAATGAGAGAAGCGATTTGCAAAATTGATTATACGGATTGCGCGTTTCTGACGGAGATAAAGACGTTGCAACTTACTTTTTTTAGTACTTCCCCAAGCAATGTTGGCATAATTTAAATAACTATGTATAAATGAGTAATAAAGTTGTATTAAGACTTTCTTATTGAGATAGATTCGTAATTTATATATGATCCTCATGTTTTTAGAAATTTTTGTGCTTATATAATCAATATGGTGATTCCAAGTAATATTTTCATCAAGATAAACACCTAAAAATTTTGTAACAGAAACTCTTTTGATTTCCTTTTGATCGATAAAAATTTGAGGTAAATTTGTAGGGAGAAATCGTTTTTTTGTAATCGAATGAAATAAAACCCATTTTGTTTTATTAATATTTAAGGTTAACTTATTACACTTAAACCAATTAGATATATGTCTGAGTTCTTCGTTCATTGTTTTAAAAAGTTCAGCGATATCATAGTTAGAAAGGAATAGGTTTGTATCATCTGCATACATAATGCTCATTAGTTTTCAAGCTTTATTTAAGTCATTTATATAAATTAAAAAAAGGAGAGGTCCAAGAATTGAACCTTGTGGAACTCCACAAGTATTAAGAAAAGTGGATTGATAATCATTGTTAAATAATACAAACTGTTTTCGATTAGATAGATAACTTTTAAACCATTTTAAAATTTTATTTTTTATTCCGTAGTATTTGAGTTTATGAATCAAAATATGGTGATCGACCGTATCAAAAGCTTTTGATAGGTCAATAAAAATTCCTAGTGTATATTGTGATTTTTCAAATGATTTTGAGATTTCACGTACAAATTGGATAATAGCATGTTCAGTTGAGTTATCTTTCTTGAAACCAAATTGATTAATGTAAAGTAGATTATTATCATGAAAGTATTTGTATAATCTGTTGAACATAATTTTTTCTAGGATTTTCGAAATTTTATATGTTGCAGATAAAAATGTTTTATATGTTGCAGATAAAAATGATTTTTCTCAGAAAGAATGTAGCATCTTATCTTTGAAACGCTTTGTATATAGCCAGGAAAAATTATCCATCCGTAAAATTACTTGTTGTGTACCACTTTATTACAATAATTCTTCAAAATAAAAACTCCAACAATTGTTCTAAAAACACTACAACTTGAAACAAGTAAAAAAAGAAAAACTAATAAAAGCAGTGGCTTTAAAAAAACTTTTCTTTTCTCATTCTCTCACACTCAAATTCGAAAGTTAAAGAAGTCGATCACACATCTGAAGAAAATGGAATTGGGTAGTATAAAACGAGACATTAAATACAAAAATGAGATACTAGAGCTGCAAGGTGTTATTAAACACACAGAATTTACAATAAACAGATTCAAGCATAACATTGTCCATTTTAAATTTAATACTGGCTTTAAAAGATATGAATTGTTTAAAGTAATTTTTGAAGTTAAATTTTTGAAGTTTAAATTTTTTAAATTTTTTAAATTTTAAAATTTTGAAGTTTAATTTTTGAAGTTTTAAGTTATTTTTAAACAAAAGCTAGTTGTTTAATATACTTAATATACAAATAACACAATTGATAATAAGACAAACAATGTTATTAAAAAAAAGAACCCTAACTCCAGAAACAGAATTTTTTATGGTTTTGTGTAGACATATAAGATGTGTTTTTTTTTTTTGTTTTGAGGATTTGAGAGTTAGATTCAATATATCAACAAGCAACGTAAACCGAACACTAATAACATGTATAGATTTTTTTACTCACAGCGTCGCCAAATTCCACTTTGGGCTTCTCCAAATTCTTCTCTCAATGGCTGCTGATCTTAATAAAATATGGGTAATATGCTGGTCTATGGTGAATTTTTTGCCACCACTTATTGCTTGTAATGACAATGCAAAGTAAAAATAGTTGTAAACAAAATAGATATTTAGATTTATGTTTTAAAGCAACTTTTTAAAGTTTTTTTTTGTTAAAAATATCACTAAACATATACTTGAATAAAATTTTATGAGCTTAGGCAAATTAGAGTCTGTCTTTGTTAAACTCAACTTTCTTTTCGTGGTTTCGGCCAGCATGTATAGGTATAACAGTTAGTGCAATATTTGAGGCAAAGTAGAAATAGCCTTTGTCCATTCCTTTACATTAGGAACAATGCTTCTTCATTAAACTTTTTTGAGTTATTTTACGTAATAAACATTTTGTTAGTTACTTTTTGTTACATTACCTACTTAATCCACTATAAACTTAAAGCAAAAACGACAACTCTTTCCAGCATATATACGTATAACAGTAAGTGCAATATTAAAGACAAAGTAGAAATATCCCTTGTCCATTCCTTTACTTAAGAAACAATTCTTCTTCATCGATGTTAAACTCTTCGTTAGTTATTTCACGGAATAAACATCTTGTTAGTTACTTTTGTTAGATTACCTACTTGATCCACTTTAAATTTAAAGCAAAAACAACAACTCTTTATAAATCAACAACTAACCAACAAATATACAACAAACAAGGTAAAATAAGTTTGGCTTGATCAAAGATTATTTTATCCAGTTAGGATTACATATTGAAGTTATATTTAAATTATTTTTATCTGCAGTATATAAAATTTCTTAAAAATGTTTTCATACGGCACTCATTTACCACAACGCATTGCAAAACTTATCTATAGTTGGATTGGAAGAAACTTATCTATAATTGGAACTTTGAATTGAAACCAAATATTTCAAATGTTACATTAAATTATCACACGCCTTTAAAAAAGGAGCTCAAAAGAGCTTTAATATATTACGAACTAACAAAATAAGTTTTTCAGTTCTTTTTTTGAAAAAAACTTTGAGAAAAATTGAAATTTCAAAAACTATTTGGCTCCACAGAAAAGAATTGAATAAATATTTTGTACTAGCTACTAAAATATTGGATTTAAATTTTTTATTTAAAGATTATTAAACAATAGTCTTGAAATAAAATATATTTGTAAATTGTAGTAATTAAAATAGTTATTGAAAATATCTCATTATTTTTCAGGTATTGCAGCTTGCAACCACGTGTTATATTTTGATCTGATCTTAGGATGGGATCTTATTTTTGCTGAATGTACAACAATTTTTCAACTTATTCAGGCTGCAATTTTGTTATTTTATAAGAGACAATTTCAAAAATGGCACTAAAGGGTCTTTTTGAAGATGCTGAGGAAGCAGGTACACAAGGGAATTTTTTAGCAGTTTGAGCAAGGAGAGGAAATTTGTTCATATTAGCTCTCTGATATTTCAGCACGTCCACAACAACAACCCCTGGGAGGTTTTGAAATGTTTCCCATTCAGTAACAATGTCCGACTTTGCAGAAGGAGCCGGACCAGAATAGGAAGTCATAAAAGTCATAAAATGCCGGGGACCACGCTTGTGGAATTCGGTTCTTGACGAAAATATGAAAAAAATAAAATCTATTGCTACATTTAAAAGAACTATAAAAAAACACTTACTAAATTTAAACATTACGTACATTCTCTCATTTTTTTGAAAAAAAAAATCGAAATAGTTTTGTATTTTTAATTTTTTATGTACTTTATTTAATTTTAATATTGTATTGAATATGTATATGCATATGAAGCGAATTAAATTTTTTTTTTTTTTTTTTTGTTTATTGTCTTTAATATGTATACGAATATGTACAGATTTGTAATTTTTTATTTGTTATTTCATATTTTAACTTTATCTTAAATTTCTTCTTTTTTTAACTTTAAGTTCTTTTTTTTAACTTTAAGTTCTTTTTTAACCTTCTAAAATTTCTAACCAATTTTTTTTTTTTTTAAACTTAATAATTTCACTCTTTTATATAATATTGGAAAATGTAAAATTTAATTGTATTTTTTTTTTTTTGTATTTCACAAAGGGGCTTGATGATAAGTCATTTTGACTTTTACTTGCCCCAGTCAGCTTGTAATTATATATATTTGTTGAAATTTATAGATAACATTGTAAAATGTGTAAAATGACGAAATAATGACGAAACAAAAAAAAAAAAAAAAAGCAGGAGTTTCTTCCATTCCAACATTATAGAAAGGATCATCTTCTAAAACATGACTTTGGATTTTAGCATGTAACCGTTCATTAAATTATCTTGTTGTAGCAATCCATTCCTAATAAGCATTGGATTGAGTGATCAGTGCCTCATAGGCTTAATCAAATCCATTCAGTTTTTTCAAAGCTCTTCCCTTGCACAAGGGGTTAAGCAAGTTAGCAACAGAGTAAAAAAGGTTTTGACAACCAGTGACCAGAAAACGAACATCCAAGTTTTCTACCAATTTTTGGTGAAACATTTGTGCTGTTGGTGATGCCCCACCAGCCTTGAAATCCAGGCAATTGTGCCTCAGTGTGTAAATGTTTGAGATAACGAGGTGAATGCTTACTTTTTTGTCAGCAGAGAAACATTCTGAAATCTCAGCAACTCTCCTCAGAATGGGCAAAATTTCATCATAAAGATTGAACTCATCATCTGAAGGAATGACTGGAGCTAGTTTAGTGTTATCTTTTCCAGGAATGTCTCTAATGGAGCTAAGGATTAGACGCATTTTTACAATGCTTTCCAACATCATAAAATTTTAATTGCAGCGTGTTTTCACGGGAGCGATGATTTTCACAAATTTCAACTTATCCTTGCCAACAACATCACTGTCATCAAGCAACAGCTTTAGCTAAAAATTAAAAAAGAACTACAAGAAAAATAACATAAAGGTGATTAGTACTATTTACTATTGTTAAAAACTGATACTAACTATGTTATATTTTTTTAATTTTTAAGTATTAACATTTTGTCAGCTTTTAATGATAGCTATCATTGGAAAAATTTTGTCACACAAAGTGTACTGAGAAATTAAATTGCGCTTGTATTGCATTAAACTATAAACTAAATTGCTATAAAAGCTAAAAAGGATGTTAAACTAATAACTAGTTACCTCTTTTTTAATTACAAACAAAGACAAAGATGACTAAGGCATCTTGAACTTATTTCAGTTGCTCTTTGGATTGCTTCGTGAAGATGCAAACTGTAAAAACCTTTTGTTTCTTTGACAGTTGCTTCAACTGCCAAAATTAAATGTTGATCAGCACACAAAAGAGATGCATCTACAAAGTTGCACTTGTTAATTGCCGTCTTCATATTAGCGGCTGAATCATGGACACACACAACGGTCGAAACTCTATTATTTCCGGCCAACTCTGAGACATTCCTGAAAAACAAAGTAAAATTAGTTGTTTGCTTTTTGATATATTAAAATACAAACTAATACTACTGTTGTTATTTTAGATATAAATAAAAGTATTAATTTGTGCCATTAATTTTAAAATAAATGGCAAGTTTTGCTTTTTTGTAACAAAAAGTTATCTAAATAATTCAAACGGTTAACTTAATATACAGAAATTTTAACCTAATAAAAATAAAATACTAAAACATGCTTATCCAGACGAAGAGCCATGGCTTCAGCTGTATGTTGTTCGGAAAACGGAAAAACTCCAATCACAAACATCTTGAACCGGAAGTCTTCACTCACTTAGTGCAATGTACTGGCTTGATATGCATCATTGTTTCTGCTTTTGCAGAGGTCAGTTGATATTGCAAATTCAGCGGTCTTTGGCAATTCCTCCTTTAGAATGTCATCCACACAGATTTTTACATTTTTGTACAACAACGGCAACCTTAAATTAAAATAAAAAATTAGTTATTATTGGTATTTCTCGTTACATATCAGTTTGATTACCTACTAAAAAAACCAAAAAAATTTGGATTGGGTTGATCTTAAAAAGTAGCTTTTTATAAAATTTAGTTCTCTTGGAACTCCCATTAAACTGACTTCTTTACGATAATGGGTTTCGATATGAATTGCTATGATCCGATATGTTTCGATATGATTCCGAAAAAATGTCGTTTGGCTTTTGATCATTTTCAGGACACCAACTTGGCTTATAGTATTTTTCTGAAAATATTCTGTGATATTTATGACGCAAATTGTCTTAAAATTGAGATAAACCAAAAGCCTTAAAAGTAACATCGCCATGGATAACCGATTTAATTGTGGAAAAATTTTCCACAATTAAACAAAAATCATATATTCAGTGCATGAAATCCAAATCAGTTGAAAACAAAACCATTTCCAAATATTATGCTTGAGAGTTCGAAAGAAAAAAAAAATTTCAAAAATAAATACTATCTTGCACATGGTTAGTTTTAAGAGAAATCACTGGTAAAGCTAAAACTAAATCAGGCGCTTTGCCTAACGGTATTAAAGTTAATGATAAATCTTTATATGCTTCAAGCGGTATCGCAGTTGAATAAAATAAGCATTTTATTATAGCAGGGCCTAACTTAGCAAAAACTATTCCATGTACTGGTAAATACTTTGAATTTTTACCTCAAAAAACAACAATTCTTAGTAGAAAAAAGCGGGACCTGGAACAAAAATTTTTAAACCTATAAGCTATCCATAATCTCTACAATTATTCAACCATACTTTCATCCATAATTTCATATCATATTTAAGCAATAACTCCATCCATTATTTCTTAACTTATTTCAACCATAATTAGATCCATAACTTCATATCATATTTAAGCTATAACTTCAACCATAATTTCTGAGCCAAAATAAGCATCATCATAACCATAATCTATATATAAATTATGATTACATCATAACCAAATTTTCTAAACCAAAATATAAAGACAATGGTAACAACCATAATATATTAATATATTATGGTTACAAACTCTGAGCTATTTTTTGTAATTTTGTGAATTCGAAGAATTTTTCAAGCTATAATTTCATAACTGAAATCTCATTGAGGTCCTAAGCATAAATGAAATTTAGCTCAAGCGTAATAGTAAATTATTCCTTTTAAATCAGAAAAACCTTCAGATTTTCCAACTTGCTGATCACCAGAGTTTATTGTTACTACTAATCTTCTACCATTAGTAACGCTAGGCATGGAGTCATTTTTACCAAAATTTCTGTAAATAGAGATAGTAACTGTAGAATCAAATTTTGGTTTTGATTGATACAACAGTCCAGATGATCTGTTAGCAAATGTAAAAAGTAATATTAATTCCATTCCATGAAGATAAATAAAAATCTACTAAACCAGATGAGCAGTACATACATCTGCTATTATTTTCGTATCCAGGAAATATTAACTTACTATAGTTGTAGAATGTCCAAGGTTGAATAACTGAGTCGTTGTTTTAAGGAGAATTGATTGCGTCATACATGCGTACTCTTGATTCCCACCAACTTCCAGATTTACCGATAACATGCATTCTAATATATTTTAAATAAACACCATTTCCATTACCTGCAGTGGTCAATAATATATATTCATTACCGTAAGTTGTGTTTAAATATCTAAATGTGGATGAGTATAGTTTAAGATCTGAAATAAATGGGGGTATTAATGAAATAAAATTTGCTTGTTGTGTTGAACTTATTGTAATAAAAAGTTGCAACGAATATGTAAGTGGATTTCCAGTTTTATTGTTTAATTCAATTTTTAGATTAGTTTTAAATGGTAAATCAAGTGTAAAGTATCCTCCTAATTCAATATTAGAATGCATATACAACCTTGTAAAGAGTTAGAATAAAATGGTCCACCAAGTGAAGCGAATAATAAATCACAAGCTAAACCTATAGTACTTTTTCTTTTACTTCCTATGCAAAGCGTATTATCTGCATTTATCCTAATAAATACGTTACTTGATACACTTACATTAGGATTTGTTCCTTTAAATTCTAACCGTAGTTTTCTGAGAATACCAGGACCACTATTTTGAATAAAAATTGCCGTTCCATCAGTAACTGTATTTGGTTCATCAGTAACTGTACTTGGTTCATCAGTACCTGTATTTGCTTCAAGAGTCTGGGATCTTACTCCCATGCACGTTAAACTTGAATTTGGTACTATTTCTAAACTGCTAGGATTAGGTATTATTGTGTCAACATAATACTTTGTAGCAGCATCATTTGGATTTGTAGGTTCTGCTACATTCATTAATTTGTTTGTATTCATGTCAATATCACTAGTTGCATTATTTTGCCCATCTCTTCTAATAAACATATTATCAGCTTGAGATGTTGTTAATCCATTTGAAACTACTCAACTTTTAGTTGAATAAATTGTAGTACGTCCGAATTAATGAACAAGCATTTTATATATAAAGAAAAAAAAATTACCATAGATTATTAATGATATTCTGAAAATCCATATCCTTCATCTAGTTTTTTTAAAACATAGATTCAAAAATGTCCACAGAATGAAGTATTTCCAAAATGAACTCTATCACTATTATAATAAACAGAGTCTTTTAAATAATTAACAATTTCAACTGGAGGTGGTAGTCCATATGAATCAAAACTTAATTTTTTTTCTCCGTCTTTGTGCCAGCAAATCCAATGAAAACCCTGTGTACTTAAATCTCCTGTATTTAATATTCCACATTCTTTTCTTTTTGTATTTTTGGGTAATTGATCTCTTATAAATAAACCTTTAAAGTTTTTTATTTTTAGTTTATTTGCTGCTCCTAACAATCAAAAATTTTTTAAAGGTTCATTAGGTTGAATTATTCCTTCAACATTAATAAATTTGTTCATTTTTATAATATATAAAAATTTATATATAGATTTCAATGTGATTGTAGTAACCTTTATATGGATCATATTTACCAATTTTTTGGCTGTTATAGATGGAAAAATCTACATTGTTAATACAGTCTTCACCGTAATATTTGTAATGTTCTTTTACTGCTTTCATTATTTTATCAACTTCATCAATCTTATTTATGATTCCTGCTGCCTAACTTGTGGATCCGAAGAATCTAATTGACTTGTTTGCTATGGATTTCTTTTAATTTGTAGTGTCCATATGCTAACGTGTGAATTCCGTCTTCTAAAATGACTCTTTTATCATCGTCTGCACTTAATGCTATTTTATTGACCTCTTCTATGTAAATTTCATGTGAATGTGATCTTATTACATTCAATTTCCCAATTTGATCTACTTTATTTAATAAACAATGTATATAATCTTCATGTGTTATATGATTTTTTACAACATTTTTCTTTATTCCTTTACATTTTTTATTTTCTTTACCGTGTACTTTGTAGGAATACAAATTAGATCTTAATCCTACAAATTCTTCAATTTGTGGTCCTCCAGACTCATCTTTGAACATTCTAATTACTTCTTTATTTATTTCAATTTTGAATCCTACAAGTTCTATTGCTGGATACTTTGTATCAAATTCACTTGTATCAAATTTGCTTTCAACATCTTCAGAAATATCAGCAAATAAATCTTCTGTTTTTATTTCGTATGCCAAAGAATCAGTATCTGTAAATAAAAAATTTGCTCGATCATAATATTTATTCTTTATATAATCGTAATTAAATTCGTACATTAGAGTTTTACTTAAATCTAAAATACACATGCCTAAGTAAATTGGTTTGTTATACATTAATTTGGTTCTCTTCATGTGAATCACTATTAAATTTTAATATATTTGATGAAAATCAAATATCGTTCGAGAGTCGAACGATATTTGATTTTCATCAAATATCGTTCGACTCTCGAAGTTTGGTCTTAAAGCTAACTTAACAGCTTCATTTCTATTGGTCACTAATCTAACATCAACTCGGTTGTCAATGTTCTCCATTGTTTTTCCAAATACTGAGTTGTTCATCAGTTTGAAAAAGTCTTTTTCAAAATAATTCGTTGCCTTGGTTCTTAGATTAGTATTTAGCTCAATGTATTTGCTTAATCAAGCGCTTTGTTCAAAACTTACACCTATATGAATATTTGTGATCTTTAAACCTAATCTTTCATAAAATTTAAGATTTTCATAATGGGTCACATAATTTTTCTTATTTTCCAAGTTAGGGTTAGTCCCTAACTTGGAAATTTTTCAACTTTATCAATATTTACTCTTTCAGGAGCAAGTTGGTAGTTTATGATCATCATACAGATGTTCAGGATAATTTAAATCAACTTCTAGTATACATGGAATCGATTTCCAGTTTTTCAACTCACCTTCATACATTCATTTAAACCCATGTGTTGGAAGTGGTTTACTCATTGCCCATCCATATAAATTATTAGCATCTAAATATTGTATGAATGTTAATGGCTTGCTTTGATCATACTCATCACCCATGTACTTATTATTAGAAGTTCCTAACCTATTTGATATCATACTAGTTCCACCGCTTATGACTTTCTTTATTATTAGTATCATTTCGTAATCGCTTAACAATTCTAATTTTATGTTTGTTTTCTTCAATGCTGCATCCCAAGCTAATCCTGGTGATGAATAATACCAAGCCGGATCTAATTTATAATTTTTCATGCAAACATCTCTAAAATTTTCAAAAACATCTGCTAGTAAAAGCACATCTGAAACGTTGTACAAGTCGTGATAATCTCTAAATGTTTTGCAATTAAACTCCTTCCATACATTTTGTGCATGTGAGTAATCATCATAACTTATATCTTCATCGTTCAATTTAGAAAAGAACTATTCTTTTGTGGGTAATTGGGTTTCATTAAATTTATCAATAGAGTCTACCCAATCACATGGGTATACGCCTTTTTTTAGTGATAAATCAAATTTTCTCTTTGAATACAATTTTCCGATATTTTTAAATTGCTCTTTTGATATATTTTTTGTTAAAGAATCTAAACTAGAAGGCATAAATCTATAACTGTCTTAGAAACGAATCTGACGCTTTATTTAAACACTCTTTCCATCTTTAACAAACTCTCCTACTTTAATCTCTTTAGAAAAGCAAATAAACTTTTCTTCGTTGTTTGGGATACAGCTCAATTTACCTCCTGATAATTTCTTGATAAAGTGACTATCATAACCAGATAAATTATGGAATAGTACTGGGAAGAAATCTGGAATTTTATATTTTAAATTACAACTAATATGAGCAGCAGCTCTATATTTTCCAGTAATGTGATAGTGATCACGTACTTTATCATTATCCGAATCTTTTCCGCAAATGTGACATTCAGTTGTTGCAACAAAATCCTTCTTATTTTCATGTGTATATACAATATTAATTTCAAATTTAATCCTTTTACAAATTTTTATTACATGTTCTTGTGATCTGTCAACAAATATTTGTGCAGCATCATCCGTTTAACAACTTGCAGTAAATGAAACTGGATTGCTTTGGTAAAAACTTTCATCGAAACATTCAATGTAGTAATATAACGAACTTGGTTAATGCTTTTGATTCTGTTTAGTATAGGATTTATTAGGATTAGGTTCACAAGTACTGATAGGTTTGATGAAACTTTCAAAGTCAGCATATACTACAAATGGTACTCTCATCGATCTATTGTCATTAGTAAACTGCATTGTCGATTATGGTTGTGGAAGTTCAATACGCACTGAATCATGTGTATTACAATACGATTTGTGTTTAGATAATGATTCTTAAAAATTAAGCCCAAGTAAGCAATTTCTACTATAGTGAATAGTACATTTTTTCTTGGATGTTTGGGAAGAAAGTAATTTGCTCAAACTTTTTATTAGGCAGTAATGATTGGTTTCGCCATTTGAGATTAATAGTAAATCTATTAAATGCTGACGATCATTATTCTTTGAAACACGTAACGGATAAACTGAATTCTCGTATCCGTATACATTCACACTTATATCTTTATTGTTATTCTCAAATTAAGTGATTTGATTTAATGATACTAGAAATTCTTTCTTTTCCCAATTAATTTTATTTGATTGCATTATATGATCTTCTTCAACTCTTTCAGGATGATTATCTGTTGGATTTAATGCTCTTGCAACACACCACTTAAAGCATTCATTATCTTCTTTTTTTATATTAATTATTGCTTTTTTATCTTCAAAATATTTATCAAGTTTAATATAAGATTTAGCTATAAGAGGATTATACTCTATAGTATTTATATCCATCTTTTTACCAGAAACAAATCTCAAATCAAATTTGACCGTAGCTGTTGAAATGATGATAAAATTTCTAAAATTCTCAACTTTGCTGTTTCATAAAACTCATCTAAATCTGTTGATTCTAATAAAGCAGTACTCTTCATTGTAAACTGAACAGTTGTGGTTATAGTTTCTTCTGTTCTTATACTAGTTTCCTCCATTTTACAAGTGAGAACTATATTAACTTTTGATTTTCTATTTTCTTTAAATATTTTAATTGCACTTTTTTTAGCAGCATTTATGAAAGATATAGCATCATATCCTTTTATTCCTTTAACTGAAAACTGATTTGTTACATTCTTAACAGCTGATTGTGACAATTTAAATTCTATCGGATTTCTAATTTCAAATTTTTGATACAAATTTAAAACTGTAGATTTTAATTCATCAAATTTTTTATTCACAACCTTTTTAATTAGTTCTGGAACATATGATACAATCCAATCTGCAAGAGAATTACTCTCTTTAGTTATTTCTTTTCTAATTTGTGAAATAGGCTGAAAAAGTTACCAAGATAAAATTGTTGATAATATATCTGGAACAGGCTCATCAAGTTGATACTTCGTACTCATCTGTTCGACTGATTGCATCGGTGTGTGCGATAACGCTCTTATGAGATCACCTTTTCTTATTCTATAATAATATTTAATTTTTTTGCTCTTTTGCTATTTGTTTAAATTCTATTACTGTTTTATTATTTTCCATTTTTATATAGCAAGATTTTTTTCATTTTCATTTTCTCTAAATTATTTTTTAAAACATTTTCCCTTTTCAATATTTCATATGTAAAGTTTCATATGAAATTTAAATTCATCCCCATCCTCCATAAGAAATAACAAGTTGCATTTCGATATTTTTCAATCTCCTCCTCTTTTGTAATTGTCAATGTTCTATATATAAAAGGTTCAGGGGTTAAAATTTCTGAAGATGTTATATCTGGAATAGGTTCTTCTAGTAGATACTCTGTATCCATGCAAAGTAGATCCTTATATAAGTGTAAATTCTTAAATAAATGTAAATACTTCGAATTTTTAGATACTCTATATCCATTTTTATATGACAAGATTTTTTTTTTAGTTTTTCAGAATTTAATATTTCAATCTTATAACCATTATCAATCTTCCCATCATGCATTTCAAGATATCTATATCCAAGCCCAGTTCCACGCATTGCACTATATAAGGATTTATATACTGTTCCTCTCCTGTTTCTATGTTTGTTAATTTAATAGTGACTGTTTTTTTCTAAATTGTTCTTAATCTTTCATATTTTGGATCTATTTCTTTTTTCTCTTCTTTTACTGGATGTATTCTAGGTCTTCAACTGGTCTTTTTTCATTTACTTTGCATGGATCCGAAGGATCTACTTTTTGTACTGGATGTATTCTAGGTCTTCCAACTGGTCTTTTCTCATCAGTTGCTTCTGTTGCTTTTGACATGATTGATTCTTTATCTATCAACCCATTATCTACAGCAATCATTAACAATGTAACATAATTTTTAAATGTTTGTGAAATGTTATTTTCTTTTAACAACTTCTGCAAGTTTTCCCTTTTATAATACATTTTTATTATATTAAGATAAAAAATTTTTAAATCAGTTTAAAAAAAAGTTAATAAACAACGTTCAACTTATTTCCGTCTGATTGAAAGTGTAAAAACTTATCAGGTATTACAACAGCAAACGCTTAAGTATCTGCTGGAACAGCTGCATTAAATATTGCTTTAATTTAACAGTTATAGTATCACACTGCCTTGAGCAAAAAGTTACTGGAAGTGTCACTTTTGATTCAATACTTTTACAAAGATTAACTTTCTCTAAATCTGATGGAATCACAAGTGGAATGAGCAATGATATTTTATCAAGATTAACTTTTCCTGCAGCTGCAAGAGCGTTTCTAAAAATTGCTTCGGTATCACCTTTTTTAACAAGAGTTAGTGTATGTTTAAATCCGTAAATAACTTTGTTGTAATCATCGCAGAATCCAAAAATGTGTCTTAAAGGTATACAAATGAAAATTTTCCCTTTTGTAGTAGGTTTCTGAATTATAAATGTTTGCTTAATGTAAGCCCTTGGTTATCAACTGTTGTTGTTAAAGAATCTTTGTACCACAATTGATTTACTCCTTGTGCTAAGTGAAAGTCATTTGGGTATTTAAGCATTCCTAACATTGTTGTCCGAGTAGAAAAAAAGCTCAAATAAAAACGAAGAACCGGTGATAAGCAATGCACCGATGAACCGATCGATTGAACCGATCGATGAACCGAAAGGTGCCGATTAAAAAAAGGTCCCGGGTTCAAAAAAAAGAAGGACGTCACGCGCATGCGCATGCGCGCAGAAATAAAAGATAAGGTGTCAAAAATTTTTCATATAAAAAACTGTTACAAATTAAATTTATTCTGTTCCCTAAAAACTGCGCATGCGCAGAAATAAAATTTTAATGAAGCGTGACAAAAAGTATATAAGGAGTGAAAAAAAAATGAAATGGGTTCATAACGAATGGAATCAAAAAACAAACCGTTACAACAATTTCAAACTCCAACGACAGTAGCAGTAGTTCAACCTTATAAACCTGATCCTCCAATAGATAATGGTGGTACACACGACTCGCATGGGAATCGTATTCGATATTTTGAAGTGTATTAATAAATGGAAAATAGCGTCGATATTAACACTTTCGAGCTTGTTTATTGTTATTGTAGTAGGAGGATATTTATTTGGAGCGTTATTAGGAGTTTTTATATTACTTGGAACAATGTTGGGATTTTATATTTGTAATAAAATAATAAAAAACAAAGTGTAAAATTTTTTTATATATTATAAAATATTATTTTCCAATTCTATTAATTCCGTAAGAAATTCCACCAGAGATAGCTCCACCCAAAACAGCTCTACCAATGGTAGGTAGAAGAGCGCTAGTAAAGGAAGGTAAAACGACTTTAGCTAAAAGAGGTCCAAAAAATTTGCCACGCATTCGTCTTGTTCTATGTCTTTTATAATGTCTTTTTTGATGTCTTTTTTTATACATTTTTTTTAACGTGGTAAAATTGGTGATAATAAAGTCGGTGCTAAAAATGCAGCTAACAATGGCGCAAATTTACCACGCATGCGTTTTCTAAAATGTCTTCTTAATCGTTTTCTACCTGCTCCTTTTAACGGAGGTAAATAAACTCTTCCTCTTTTTCTTTTTCTATGCATTACGACATGTTTGAGACCGGTGAAAGTAAATATATATTGTAAAGTCGTGTTTTTTTAACATGATCAAATTTAGTTTTTTGCATTTGTTTCTTTTAAGCTACATACCAAGGGTAAAGTTTAAATTTTCTTAAAGTGCTTGCTAAATTTCCTCCTCGTCTTCTTAATCGCTTTTTACCTGCGCCTTTTAAGGGGGGTAAACAAACTCTTTCCCTCCCTCTTTTTTTACATGACTTTTTTTTAATTTTACAAGCGGTGCAACACCCTATTTTACGCATTGCGTTGTTTTTAAAGATAATCCATAGCGTAACCTCCTACGTTTGATTTCAATAGCCGTTTAGCAAAATTTTTTACTTTGGTAAAAAATTTTCCTTTACCTTTATGATGTCGTGCGCTACCTTTATGATGTCGACGACGGTGTCCGCTTCTTCTTGTACGCCTGCGAGCCATGAGCACGACAAATAAAAAAAACTAGATTTATGATTTTTTAAGATTTTTTTAGAAATAAATAGTCGTTTACTTATAAAATAAAAAATACAAATAGGGTTCGTTTAATAAAATTAAAATGTTTTTTATAACAAATTAAGACGATTTAAATTTGGTAGGAATATAGTTGAGATCAGTATCGTCTCCTGTCCCGTTTTCTACAATTTGAGCTGGATATTGCAAATACATAGTAAGTATTCCCCTAAATTGTTCTGTAAATTGAACATTAATTTGATATGAATTATTTCCAGGAATGGTAGCTGGAGGTTTATCGTTGATAAAATTATAATCACTGGTGGTGTCAATTACTAAAGGTTCGCTAGTGTTAGTAGTACTCAAATATCGACTAGGATGTATAAAAAAACTGTCATCGTCTGCAGTATAAAAATCTGCAAACTTGTTCATATTAAAAGTAGAGGGAGTATTTCCTTTACACCAGGAAGCATAACTTCTCTAAATAGACCATTGATCGTCTTGCTTTGTCATGTCGTATTCAGTAGTATCACCTGCAGAATTAACATATGTTCTTCTGTAATTATAAAGGGTGATTATTTTAATAATGTTGCATGACATTTCAACGGGTGTACAACAATTTTTGTTTAAATGATCACTTTCTTTTTTTGAATTAACGAAAAATATAATGCTGTGTGGCACAAGATCTGCTGTTTTTATATTTCCCAAATTGACAGTGACTTCTGCAACATTTTCTACATTGTTGACAACTTGTTCGTAGTGAGCAATACGTAGTAAAGTATATATTTCGTCTTTTTTACTGTTGAGATATAAAGATTTTTCCAAGGGTAAACTGGGTTTGAGTCTATACGTATTGCAATAAATCATTGGGTTTTTAATAGCCACTCCCACATTTGCAAGCGATGTTATTTCGGCGTCGGTAATAGGTCTTATCCATTCTAACAGTTGATTCATATCATTTTCAATATAAAGTTCCAATCTAATTTGTTTATTTTTTCCAAAATATTCTTTCATTTGAAAAACTTAACACAAATAAACTCAAAGGTACTCTAAATTTATAACCTTTATCACCATTCATCATAGCATTATATCTATCTCTTAGAGCTATTTAATAGGAGGGAGGTGATGCAGAACTGAGAGCTCTGACGACTCCATTAGGGTCAGCTGCTTGTACAAGCGTTTTGGTTTCAGCAAAAGTGATGGCGTTAGCAGTAGTATCAGCTTCCTCTACTAAACCTAAATTAGGATTAATCATCAATTCTCTAAAAGCTTTTGTATATTTTTTTTTATCAACATTGTTTTAAATCGATCATAAGAGCGATTAACGATAGCATTGTTAGCGCAAGTAGTGTTGTTTTTTTGATAATTGGGATAAAACTTGATCGTTTTAAATAAAACATGAATAAAGTTGTTGCAAAGACAAATTTTATTGAGTAAAGCATCGTCTGTTGTAGGTGTAAATCTTGTTTGCGTGCTCAAATTTTTATAAATAAATAAATCAAAATCCAAATACCAATCTTGTGGATATGTCCATTCGTTAAGTATAGTGGTAAAAGTAATTAAATTAGCCATGTCAGAAGTAAGATCGTAAGAAAATTTTTGATTATTAACAGCAATGACTTCATCTTGAGCTTGAGCTGTTTGAAAACCAGGATATTTTTCATTTAATAGCGCTTTATATTCTGCGCTAATATTACCACTTGTCGCTTCTTGCAATAAACGATTTTCGTGGTCTGCTTGTGCCAAAACATCTTCAACAGTAACATAACCGTTTGTATTGAGTGTATAGTGATTGCCGTCACCGTCTCTCGTATATTTAGCTAACGAAACTATTTTTTTAAAAAAAAGAAAAACATTTTTTTTTCTATTTATTCATCTCCTGATTCTGAAGTGGTTTTTTTAAATGGTATTTTTTTATTTTCAACGTCTTTTAAAGCACGAGTGTAACCAAGTTCAATTAGACTTTTTTTGTTAAATTTTTTTTCTTTTTTTCGTTGTTATTCTGCATGAGTGGACTTGATAAAATGGCTCTTTGTTGAATAATACAGTTTCTACATAAACCGTTTCTCTTGTCGACGGCATTGACTTCTTGAAAGCATTGTGAACAAATGTGTAAAGGACTAGATTTCATTTTAGGTTTTTTTTCAACAACTTCTTCTTCTTCTGAACTTTCGGTTTCAGACTCTGAATATTTTCGTTTTTTAGGTTTGGATTTGGTTTGTTCCTTTTTTCTCCTATTCTTGGGAGGTTTTTCTTCTGGTACTTCTTCTTTTTTATTTTTTATTTTTTTAATTTTATCCAATTCGGATTTCATGTTTTGCAATTCAGATTTAGTAGAATATTGAGTCAGTTGATTTCGTAATTGTTGCATGTGATTTTTAATTGTTCTTTAGGATTTACTTTTGATTCTTGCATCATTTTTTCTTCTAATTTGACTAAATTTTTATGATATCTTCCTTTGGCACAAAAGAGTCTCATTTTTTTTGTAAATAGGTGAGAGAAAAAAAATAACAACTTTTTTTTTTCTTTTTATATTTTCTTAATCATAATAAAAAATAAAAGACATTATTTTATACTAATCAAACTAGTTCATTGTAAAACGGAACCATTTGAATCTTTAAAGAAGGATAAAAAAAACAGTAGAACTAAGATTATTAAAGGTAAGCGGTTCAGATTTTGAATTTAGAAACGACCATCTTGTTTGTTTCCAATCGTCTACATCGTTGATATCAAAGGTGGATAATTGTCCTTGAATAGAAGGATTACGATTTTTTGTAAAATCAATATTGGTGGTGACTTGAGTAGAATTGGTGTAGTCTAATAAATTGAAAAAAACCAACAATTGCAGGAACATAAATTTTATTCATATACATTCCACAATTTACAGCTTGATCGCATTTGATAAATATGTAACTATTTGTAGTAGTAGGAAAATGGGAAACGGTGTTATTAAAAATTACTAATTTGTACAAGAGCGCATCTTAAGAAAGCGAGTCTTTTTTTTTGAATTTTAAAATCGAGTGACATGGTATTGGTCATATTTTGATCGACTTACATAACAAAGGGATTGATTTGTTGAGTTAAACTGTATTGATCTCTTTGTAAAAGTAAAGTGTAAGGTATAGGATTGTTTCCAACAGGTTGATACATTTTTAAAATGATATTTTTTAAAGGCAAGCTGTCTGTCCAAGTTTGTATAATCGTGCCGTCGCTCTTTTTTTGATAAATAAATTGACCGTTGAGCGAAGTGCAATAAAATACCAATTCTGTTAGATTATTTCCTTGTAATATAGCTTTGACACTATTCAACCATGTTTTATGAGTCGGTGTAGTCGCTCTTTCAAAACTGCTTGTAGTGACAAGAGGTACTTTGATGGTATTTGAAAATAGAGATTTGATTTGTTCACAATAGATTAAAACTTCAATAAAAGTTTCTGCGTTATATTTAGCGATTAAAGCGTTATCGTTTGTCCACATTTTATAAATGTCATCCGGTAAGTTGGAAGGTAATACTTGAAAGGGACTACCTTTTATTTCGGGATCGCCAATGATTCCGGAAATTGAGGAAACATAATTGATATCATAATCTGAATAGGAATTATGAGTCATTTTAACATCCAAGCCTCTCATAAGGTATAAGCTCACTTTAATGGGTGACAATAATTTTCTTTGGAAGGAGGGTAAAGAGAAAAAAGTATAATAATTCGATACTCCGTCATTAGGTTCAGGAATACAAGAAGGTATACCTTTGGGATTATTGGTAAGATATTTACTAAACATGTTAAAATCGGGTCCTGCATAAGTATGATCGGCAAAGGTCAAGTTGTTTAAATTGAGATTGAGTAAATTGTTTGTTACGTTTAAACTTTCGGTAAAAACATCCATCATTTTTAATTCTCTTTCAGGCCATATGACTTAATCGACGTTAAAAAAAGGTAAAGGCAAAGAAGCTAAAGGTATAATTTTTAAAGTGTAACGATAATATTTTCTTTACGATGTAAATCTAAAAAAAATTTGATAAAAACTTGTTAACAATTCTACAGGTTCTGCACCCAACTCAGTAGCTGAAGAATAGAGAAATTTTGTGTACGGATTAGCACCAGTACTTGCAAAAGCAGCTTTAACAATATCTTCAAATTGTGGTAGTACTATTTTTTCACTAGTATAAATTGCGGGTATAGCAGGGTTTTAGTATCGACATGTTCATTCCAAATTTTCCATAAGGCTTTGATACGAATATTTTCTTTGTAGGGTATAGCTTCAGGAGGTAAATTTCGGAGATCTGTTTCTACATTATAAATGTTGCCCTCTACTGGTATGACGTTGGTATTGGTTATTATTTTTAGTAAAAAAAACGCAATTTGCCACGGTACAATGTGTTTCATTTTAGATTTTGTGCTTTCTGCAATAGGTAATAAGTTATTAATATAAATATCTAAATCAACACTAAGAATATTATCATCTGCAGTGAGCGCTGTTCCAGTTAATGCTGGATTTTTATAATTGGGTGTGAGCATAATATGAATAAAAGGACGAACAAAGGTTTCTTCTATTCCGTTTAGAATGACTTGTTTTTCGGGTGAGACAGCTGCTATTTGTGTTGTGTTTAAAAGCGGATGTTTTGCATAAATACAATAATTTTTACTAGTGTGAGTGTTTAATGATAAATTGTATATGTTGTCGTATAGAGATCTAGTAGTAACATAATTATATTGTAATAAATTTGTAAAATCCTCTACAATGTATGCATTAGCAGATGTTCTGTTTGAAAAAAAACCAAAATAAGATAAACCTCTTTCTTATGTGTTTGTGCCTAAATTAGATCGAATAGGATATTCGTTCCTTTTTTTATAATACCATAATAAGTTGTAGTTGGTTCTAGTACTAAAGGTTGGAGTATAAAGTACAGTATTAACGTTAAGTAAATTTTGTTGAACATTGTTGTTTGCATCTAAACTAAACTTTATCATGGGCATATTGGTTACAGCTGTTTTGTATCTAAGTTCAGTTGAAGGATCAAATAATAATTTTGGATTAAAATATTTTGTTGATGAAATTTTAGCATCTTTATTATAATAACTTGAAAAAAGTCTGAAAAATATAAACCTCTCTCTAATTTTGAATTATAAAGTTCCAAGTTTCTAATAAAAAAATCATCTTGATAGGCGTTGGGTGTCATAGTACCAAAGAGTTTACCTCCACCTGTTGTATAAAAGGTCCACATATAACTCAAATGATCGCTACTCATGTTTTCCATATCTAATATGTCATAGCAAGGAAACGTGTCACCTGGTAAAGTGATATGATTGGCGTACAAGACAACACTTTTTGTAATAAGATGAAAATATTTTATGGGTCTTGTAGGATTAGCAATCATGTCGCTTTGAATATCGGATAACATTTTTTTATAGCAGGTTTGGATTCCATTCTTAATCATTAAGCGTTCTCAGAAAAATATAGGTTCTCGTCTACTCGAGTTAAATTAGTAGGTACGTCCATACTGGCTAAATGTAAAATGGTATTATTTTTAAATGTGGGTTTGTCAATATCGTTAGGAGTCAAGGGTAAACTAAAATCGTTCAATACATTATAATGCACGCTAGCTTCATTTTTATTTTTAATTTCACTAAAATAATACGTGCTACAATCATATTTATTTACATCTAAAACATCGTCAAACGTTAAATTGTTCATTTTTTCTTTTTTTCTTTTTTTCTTGCAGTTTTTTCTTCAAAGGTTTTAAAAAAGTGGTAACATATTGGTTAAAGTTTTTATAATAAATGTCTTTGTCTTCTTCGTTAATAGGAAACAAATCTTCTCGTTTTACTTTAAAAGTCGTATTTAAATCGTATTTAAAAAAAAAAAATAAAGAAAAATGATGACCTCGTCTTTTGTCGTCTCGGTATTGATCGACTAAACGAAGAGCTTTACCTTTGGCGTCGTCAGCATCCAATTCATCAGGAGCGATTCCACTCGTGACTCGTTCTATTTCGTTGAGTTTTTGTTCCATGTCCTCGATATAAAAACTATAATTGTTTTTTTGAAGTTCGCCTTGTTTTCTTAATTTTTGATAAAGTTGTTTTAAACGTCCTATGGTTGATTCGGCCAAGTAAGCTTTCCCATAATTTTTAGAACTAAAATGAACAATGTTTTGTTCATAACACCATTCTTCCATTTTGTTGTTAAAAAATTCACCACCTTGACCCGTTTGCAAGTAAATAAAAGTTTTATCGTCTCTTTTAATGTCTTTGAAAATATGTTTAAAACTGCTCAGCACTTTGTCGGCTGTTTTTTTACCAGTGACTCTCAAATACACTTTTTTAGATACTCCATCAACAGCAACTAAACAAAATTCGGGTCAAGAAGGAGCAAAATTTAAATTAAAACTGTTCATGTCGGCCAAATCAGCTTGAAAATATTGTCGAGGTCTTTCGTACGAATATTGATGTGTTTCGTAAACATAAGGTTTCCAAGGTGCTTGTTTTTTAACGTTGACATCTGTTGTTTTTTTAAAAAGCAAAGTAACGTGTGACCAAGCGGTGATGAGACCGTTCCATTTGGCATAGATGGAACTTTCTAAAAGCGCTTTGAGTTGATCATAAAATTTCAAATCGGTTGGATTTTTTTTAAAGTGTCCAATTGTAATAAAACTTTTTTAATTTTGGGTACGTTTGTCAAAGCAAACAAACGACTCGATAATTTAGTCAGTTGGTCTTCTACAATGTTGTCAATAGCATCTCTCAAGACACTGTCCATTTTTTAAAAGTCGGTATATTTTGATATCGGAGTTTTTCTTATTCTTTCTTCTATATTTGTAGATGACGATCTAGTAGTTGGTTTTTTTGCTCTTAATCCTAAACGACCACTTCTAGTTAACATTGGAGTTTCAGTACTAGCAGTAGCAGCTGATGGTTCAGTTTCAGTTGTTTCAGGTAAAGCAGTAGCTCCTAATAATGTGGGATCGGTTTCAGGTTCAGTAGATGCAGTTGTTTCAATAGGTTTTTCTTCTTTTTTAGTTTCTATCGGACCTAAATAAGGATCGGATGCTCGTGTTCGTGGTTATTTTTTGGGTGTAGGAATATCTAATAAGGAAGACCTTGTTAAAGGATGAGTGAATAAATTTCTTTTTTTAAAATGGTTAAGTTGTTTTAAAGCGTTGACAAAATTTTCAATATTATTAGAATGCATTTCAAAACATTTTTTATAAGATATTAAAAGCGAATTTAAACGACCAATGTGAGAATTAAACATTACACCCATTATCATCAACATTTCGAGTAAACTTTTTTCTTTGATTGTATTTTCTGTACTATAAAATTGATTTGAATTGGATTTAATATGTTGCAATAATCCCAACATACCTCCTTTAGCACAAGTTTGTTCTACTTCTTCTTTTAATAGGGCCACATCTGTTACATCTCTAAATGGTAAAGAAGGCACAGTGTTGAAAAAAGTTTTGAACGTTAAATAGAGCATCGTTTCTCCGATGGGTCTGCTGGCTAACGCGTTTTCGTTATAGTTGTTTAACATTCAAACAAAAATATTTTTATTAGGTAGTAAAACTGTTGACTTGAATGAATTCTCTCAATATTTCAAATTTATCACCTCGAAACATTTCGCCATATTGTATACATCTTTGTTGAATAATGTCTTTTCTTTGTGTTAATTTTTCAAAAGCTCTATTTCCACCAAAACTTTTATCGCTGAGAGATTCGCTTTCTATAAAACTAGAAGTCATAACAGTGTAAGGATCTCGAGCTAGAGCACTAGCATATACACCTTCGGAGGTTAATTTAGTTTCGTTTCGGAAGGGTATGTTGTATTTTTTAATAAAACTCCATAATTTTGCAAAAGTGAGTTGTCTTATTTCGTAATAATCGGCTACTATTCTCATGTTTGCTACAGAATGAGAAGAAGTGAGTAAAGTTAAAAAGTCGTTAGTATAATAGGAATATTGTTTTGGATCATTTATTTTTTCAAAGGCAAAGTTGCTCACATTTAATAACACTAAAGTTGCTCACAGTTAATAATACTAGCTATAGATTCTTCTACATCTACGACGTTGGCTTGATATCAAATATAAATTTTTAAATTGCTTAGAGTGGCTTTTTCGTTTCTCGGTTTGTGAACGCGTAAAAAAATTTGATGTGATCCAAATCGATAATTGACTTGATTTTTACACATGTCCACCAGATGTTTAGGCAAGTTGGGAATTTTTTCAACAGATTCGTTTCGATAAAGCTGTTCTAGAATTTTGCTCGGATTGGCTGTTTCGTGAAAAATTAAAAATTTATTAGGAGGTGTCAAAGTGTAAATTTTTTTATGAGCCGATGGAATAGTATTTAAAGTAGTAGATCGCGGTAAAGTGTTTAATGTAGATTGAATAGAGGTGGGTGGTGTAGTAGTAAAAGAGTTGTCTTGAATAGGAAATCTTTTTAAGTTTCTTATCGTTCTTAAAGATTCGCTTATATTTCTTTGATCAATTTGATCATTGAATTCGCTTTGTTTATTCAAATTTAAAATGCTTTTAAAAGCGTAAGCATCTCCTTTTACGTTTAGATAGGTTTTCTATTTTTCTTGATCGCTGATTAAACATGTAGCTATATCACTATTGAGCATAGTGTCAAGAGGTAACAAAACATTTAAATTTTGTTGAAAGCTCACTTCACCAGCAATTTGATTTTCGAGATTGATGGGATCGGCATAATTGAGATAAGAAGGCAAATCGTATCTCTAAATAAGCTCAGAGACATCCGATCTGTTTGTTTCTCCAGATTCTAGGTTTACTTGTTCGTTTTCTTGATCGTTTATTTGTAATAATTTTTTGTTAAAAACATCCGTGTTGAAGGCATTCTTGGCTAATACTTTACGTAAATTAATAAAGGAGACTCGTGATATGGTCTATATCTATTCATGTTTCATAAAAATACAAATTATTTTGAAAATACAATTCTTTTTGACAATAATCAACGTCAAACTGTTTTCTTAGTAAATCGATTACAGTTTTTGTAGGTTGTATAGTGTCGAATGAGATTAATTTATTAGCGTAATAATTTATAATTTTGTGATAAAGTTTAAAACGAGTAGAGTTGAAATATTCTTTTAAAACGTCGAAATTGTGATAAACAAAGTCTAATATAGCTTGATTTTTATCTTTCATTTTTTCTTTTTTCATAATGACTTTTCCGTTTTCGTTAAATTTTGGATACGGATACAAATATTCTTTGACAAAAAGTTTAATTTCTATACAAACGTATTCTTGAAAAGCGTTTTTTATTTGTTGTCGTTCGTGATCCGATAAAAGTTCACATTTTAACATTTTTTCTGCATTAAAACGCGTCAAAATTTCTTTTATCCATATTTTAATTTTGTTTTCGTAAATGTCTTTTCTTCTATTCATTTTGGGATTAAAAATTTGTCCTCGAACAGCCAACTTTTGTCTCATGGCTTGACGTTTACTCGCTTTGTTGGAAGGATTGCATAATTCGTAATCGTTTTGTACAACTTGTAAAAATTCTTCGCTTTCCCAATCATGTAGAGTCAGAACTGGGTCCACCGTCTTAAGATTCGTCTGTAGATTCGTCTGAAGATTCGCACAATCCATATCGTTTTTGTCTTTTAATTTCTTCTAGTAGCTGTGTTGCTCTTTCGCTTTCACTCCATTTTCTTTTTTTTTATCGGATTTTCTTTTTCCTTATTTATATCGATTTTATCTTCTTCGCCTGGTTTATTCTCCTTGATTATAGTTGTTGTGATGCGATTTGAGATAACAATGATTTTTTAGATTAAGCGCTTTTACAAAGGAAAAGGATTGAAAACTAACAATTTTTTTGTTCACGCTCATGTCTTTATAATCAAAGTCCAATTTACCTTGAGCGTCTACTGGAATAAATACTTTTTGTTCTTTACTCGTAATCTGCGTTCTTAAGCGTGCAACAGAAGAGTTTCTTTTAAATAAAGCCAAATGTCCGTGTTGATTAGAAGTTTCTTTATTTAACAAATCGCTTATAACGTGATGATGCATTTTGCCGGTTGAAGGAAAATCATTTTTAAATATTTTTTCAATTTCGCTGTTGTTATCAAAAGAAATGATACATTTGTAATGAGATGCTAAATTGTTCCAACATTGACTGGCTTTAGAAGGTACGGAATGAAAAACGGTAATGGTACCTACTCCGTGATGAGATCCGCTAGAACACGCGCTCGTGTATTGTTGACTTTTTAAACAAAAAGCGCTAATATCATCAAATAAAAGTATTGTTTTTAATAAACGATGATTACTATTTTGAATACCGTATTTATCTTTGTAAAAACCAATGGCTCTCTGTATTACTGAATCTAAGTTTTCTGGACTGGTAACTGTTATAATTTGATTCGCTTTTAAATTATTTTTTGAAGATTCGATAATATTTTTCCATGTTTTGTGTTGACAATCGCTAGGTTCTCTCATTTGTATCACAAATAACATTTCGGCATCAGGAAATTTTCCACAATGTAATAAATCTCTAGCCATAGTTGACTTTCCGCTGTTTGTAGGTCCTGTAATAATTGTATTTTTCGGAAAGACATCTTGAGTAGGTTTAAAAATATTAAATTTCACTTTCGAATGGGTTTCTTCGTCTTTGAGTTCCGTTTCTTTTGATGTTCCTTATAAATAGAAATCATGAAAACCTTTTTCGTTTAATATTTCGGTGATAGATCTACCATCTTTTTTTTCTAAAGGTTTTTCAATAGGTTGTTCTACAGTCTCCATTTTTTGTTCAAGAGGTTTTTCTTCTTTTTCTTCCATTTTTTTAACTACGAATAAAAAAACAACAACTTTTTTTTTTTAATTTATATCCTTTTTTTATCAAAAAAGTTTTACAAAAAACGGTCCAAAATAATTTTTCTAATGTCCATTCTTGGTGTGTTGTTCATTGTGTAAAGTAATTGTTCTTTGGTTCCATTACGATTCCATATTTTTAACATTTCAAAAGCTTTTTCTTCAATGCATCTGTTCTCTGCATCAATAAGATCCAGTTCCTGTTCACTCACTTTCAAATATCTTCCACATGTTTTCCAATCTCGATTTAATCGTCTTGCCACTTCTGTTAATAATATATTATCCATCCTTTTTATTTTCTAAAAGACAAATGCAATTATAATGAATTCTATTGTAATCTTCACAATGAACACAATCTTCTTCATAACATCCTACGTGACACGTAAAATGTAAATAATCAATCAAACAATCAAGACAACAACTTAAAAATTCTTCAGGAATTAAATCTCGTCCGTTAAGAGTAATGAGAATCAAACGAGAAGTATAAGAATCTTTTTTTTTTAAATAATGAATTTCGTTTTCTGTATTTTCTACTAAATAAAAATTTTTAAAACCAATTTCTTTTAATTGGTTTTCAAGTTGTTGCGCTGTTAATTTTTGTTCTAAAAAATAAAACTCCATTTTTTTTATTCATAAAAAAAATTAAAAATTTATATTCTTTTTAAGATCGTATAATAAAGGGATCAAAACTTTTCGATTAAACATGGCCATTGTTTGATAACGTTCTATTGGTGTTATAATATTTTTTTCAATTTCAAGTAAATTTTGAATGTGTTCGTCGCTACAAAATTTTTCCATATCGGGCAACACTTTTAAATTGGCTTCTCGTATCGGTTGCAAAAGATAATGATCTCGAATTTCGGTCATGACTCCGTCATCAAAAACATAATTTTTTTGTGTAAATCTTTTAAAAAAATCAATAGTGTGTGTTTGTATTTTCACTTGTTTGTAATTGACACTCATTCTATTTTGTTCGATAGGTTGATTTTCTTTTATCACCGGATAAGGAACTTGTTTACACAATCTTTTGGCAGCAAAGGTATCGAATCCGTTGACATAATTTGAAAATAAAAGTTTAGAATTGAGTACTCCTTTAGCTCTATTTTTATAATAGTTTTCTTTTTCTTCGTCTCCGTTGACGCTATGAACACTATAACATTTAGGTCCCATAGCAAAAACTTGAGCAATGTAATAAGGAGGAGGTATTTCATTTTGAAAATGATCCGTTTCTTTAGCGTAAAGAGTGGAATTAAAAGGATGGGTTTTTTTATAATTGGAATAATCCATCCAACGATTGCCAAAGTTTGAAAAATAAATCCATTCTTCTACCTTTTCGCGAAACGTTGTAGAAAGCATATTGAGTTTCTTTTGCGTAATGAAAAAACATCCAGAATCAGTATCTGTTACTATCAAATGTTTTTCAGCTCCATGATTTCTTAATACTTGTCCCAATTCCCAACTAAAAGGTCCTACGTTAAGTTTGGCATAAGATAAAATTTGTGAAGCTACAATACGTAAAGATGAGTTAAGGAGTTTGCATTTTTCGCTGGTTGTTAAAATGAGAGCATTTTTATGATCTTTTGATTTAAAAGTTCAAAGACGTCTTTCATTTCATGATGATTGTTTTCATCGTGAAATAAAATACTTTTGGTTTTAACATCAGTCATCAAACTGAACAGAGTTTCTTTAAAATAATCATCATAACTAAAATCACTCGTCTCGTAATCATCTAAACAATTTTTTTTTTCAAAGACGTCCAATTTATATCTTTCAGGTTCAACATTAATAAATAAGGATCCGTTATATAATAAATTTTGAAAATGAAAAGGGAATAACATTTTAATATTTTCATCTGTTTGACCTTCTTGAATTAAAACACGACGAATGTTTTGAAAATTTTCAATACTATTTTGAAATGCTTTTTCTTCGTGGTTAATAAAAGTTGTATTTAGTTTTTGTGCAATTTGTTGACTCAAGGTTCCGTAATGACCGTTAATTTGCAATTTGCAAGAAGCATCAACTACCTTGTCACCCTTTTTAATAGCTTCTTTTCTTTTTTCCATATTTCTTTTTACCATTTTTTGAGCTAAAGGATAACGCCATAGAGGAAGTACTTTGTAAATTTTTTCAACAACGCATCCACAACACGTAGTCAACCATATTGAAGTGTCTTAAAATTCACAAGTTTCATGCGAACTTAATTTCATGACCAATTTAATAGTTTTGTCTTTTTCTATATCGTAGGTTCCATTGTTTTAGAGATAACGTTTAGATACAATTTCAGTGGGAGAATAATCTTGAAAAGATATAATTTCTTTTTATACCATGGGTGAAAAACCTCCTACTTGATCTTGATACTCTGGTTTCATAGTAATCTGACAATGCACTAAAGCACTAATTGAGAAACCGTTTAAATTAATGCGATGATATTTTTGAATCACATCGTCTAAAGTGATACATTCCAAATCAAAAGAATATTTCATGTGAAAAGGTAAAGGTTTTAATTGAGCTCCTCCGTATTGTCCATTTTCGTCCATAAAAATTAAACATCCTCACAACTCGCTGTTTAATTTGAGTTCTTTTCTTTTGGGTTCAAAGTAATCTGTATGAATGGCGAATTTTTGCGTACCTGGGGGACATACCGCCTCGAATACTCTTTTCAATCATTTTTTGATGTTCGTCAGTCGCAGGATATTGGATTGGAATTAAACTGATGGTAGAATTTAATTTTCTGGTATAACTAAAAATGCTAACATAATTTAGAATATGAAATTTTGTAAATTCATATGTTTTTTCGTCAAAGTCAATCATAACAGAACCTAATACGACCGTATTGAGCACAGTATAGATATGCAATAAGGATTTTAAAGTTTTTAAATTTAAAAAGTTCCACAATTTTTGAACACCTTCATAAGCTTCTTTCAATTTTTTAATTTCTTCTTGTAAGTTTTTAGACTTCATTAAATCGTTTTGAGCAAATAATTCAATAGGTGGAAATGTTTTATATTCAATGTGTAAGAGTTCGTCTGTTATTTGCGAGTACGGGAATAATGTTTTTTTTAATAAAACAGTTTTTAAACTCAGGATTGTCGGTTAAACCATTCACTTCGGGATGAAAAAGTCGCAAATAATGCAACATGGTGTTGACAATTTGATTTTGAGCTTTTCGTGACAACATACTAATGGCTTGTTCTAAAAAACAGTTTAAAATTTTCAAACTATTCACAATTTTAATATGTTTACCGATGCAAATAATACTGACTTTGTACACATTTTTAGATATAACAAAAACATCTTCCATGTTGCTATATTTTATAAAAGCGTTAAAAGGTATAGTTTCAGATTCTGCCAAATGACCGTATATCGGAATATCCAACATTTTTTTTAAACCTTCAACAATCATAATGCGATTATCAAAAGAAGCATTGTGAGCAAAAATAGGACAAGACAAATTTTGACTATATCTACCTAAATTTTTGTTGCAATAATCGTGACCTAATCCATACACTTGTCCTGAAAAATGATCGTAATCAATGACAAGATAATCTTCAAAAGCGTTAAGAAAAATATTGCATTTATTTAAAACTTTTTCTCGATTTTTTCATCTTGAATAAAATCAGATAAACTAAATTTTGTTTCAAATTGAGTATTAAAAGCAACCAACTTGGTATGATACCATAATTCGTAGACGGGTTGCTTCAATTTTCTCATTAGAAACAAAAAATGAAGGTTATCTGTATATTGACCACCACTTTCGTTAATACATTTGCGAAAGATTTTGATTAAAAAGTAGGGATCTTCTAACAACTCTATATCTTCTTGATTAAAATAGTTTTCAAATTGACGTTCGGTCATGATAAGCAAAGACAATTGTTTCATAAAATCTACAAGTTCGCCACTGGTGATTCTCACATAATCACTCAACAAACCGTTAGTGGCAGGTAGGTATTGAAACTTTTCCCACCATCTACAACAAATGTAATACAAAGTGGATACTCGAAATAAGTCTTGTTTTATTTTTTCAGCATCGTTGTCGATTAAATAATTTTGAACCTGACAAGGTAACATGAACAATTCCAAACGACCTACTCTTTGCAACACCATGTTCACAACTTGAATTCGTTTGTCGTTGTAAATACGAAATTCATTATGATTTAATCTTTCAATTTCTTGAGGAGTCATGTGAAAAAATTTATTTTTATAAACATCAGATTGCCGTATTTTATCTACAGGAGTTCTACAAATAGAAAATAAAGGATTTTCTTGTTGCCATATTAAATCTCTTTCTTCACTTGATATATTTAAATTTTCAAAACGCGGTAAACATATTTCATAAGCAAATCGAACTAAAGTATCTGCTAAAGCTATCAAATCGTAAACTCGCAATTCCATTTTTAATTTTTCATTATTTTCCCACAAAATACGTCTGTGTGTCTTGTGAAGTAAAGAAACTCCTGGTTGAAAATAGGCAGGTAAAGACGTTAAAGGATTTCTTTCTAAACTTTCAACTGTATTTTCATAAAAAAAAATCCATTGAGTAATGCCTTGACCTTGTTCATCTAAACCAAAACATTCTCTTGCTAATCTTTCATGAATGCATGGAATCACAATAGAATGACAATGATAATTCAACTCAGATAAAGGTTTGACTTTGGAAGTAGTTTTTTCTTCAGATTTTGTAATACTCGTTTCACGATCAAATGTCATTAAAAAAGGAAATAAGTTTCTACTTGTACACATGAACGAATTTTGTGGTCGATAGTGACTAATGCAATCGCTGTATGTAAATTTGTCCGGTTTATAATGACCTTGACATTTGTGTTTCTCTGTAGTAAATTTTTGTCCACATTCTGAACATTGAAACAAAACACGTGACTTTTTAGCAGAAAAATGCACAGTAGAAAATTTTTAATTCAACATGCTTATAGCGTGAAAAGAATTGTTTTTTTGAAAAATACAAATTTTTATCGTGTTGTTTTTTTTTTTCGTTGATTGGCTTTATTTCTTTCTTCATCGTTAATAAAAACTCTTTGAGAATCTTGATCGTCTTTGGTAATGTTTACACTTTCGTAAACCACTTTTAATAATTCTGCAAGAGAACTTTTATATTGTGCTTTTAATTTAGAATGCAACAAACGAATTTTGGTGTTACTTTTGTTAACGGCAAAAATTTTAATGTTAATACGATCGAAAGTATTTTCGTAAGCAAAACAATGACACAAATCAATCAAAGTTTGAAATGACATATTTTTACTTTTTTTTTTTAAAGTTGTAAAACGTTTTTCCACGCTAGAATGTTTTGCTCTTCTTGTTCTTCAAAAAGAAGTTGTAAAATTTTTTCTTCAGAATATAAATCAATAGTATTTTTTTCTAACACTTTTATATTCCATTCTTCAATGGTGCCCACATTCCATTGACGAATCAACAAAGAGACGAGAAAAGCAGAATAAAAACATAATCCTGGTTCAAACAAAATACTATAATCTAAAAACACTTTTCTTTTTTGTTCATAAGAGAGTTTAGTATAAGATAAACTTTTTTAGTGAACTTTCCCATTGTGTTATAGAAAAAGGTCTATACCATTCACCAAACCATTCGTCAATTTCTCTCCTTTTTTGTAGTTTTTTTCCGTAATATGTTTTGTTTTTATGTTTCTTTTGTTGATTTAGTATTTTTTTTTTTTTTTCCTAATAGGTTTTGTTGTGTTTTTTCTTTTTTTCAGTTTGTTCATCTGTCATGCGCATTTTTCTTTTAAAACCAGACAATTCAAAATTTCGTAATTTCATCATGGATCTTTCTGCTAAAATGGATAAAGTTTTAATTTTAATATTACATAATCGTATCAACATCCATCCACTATCGTTTTCTAAAATATTAAAAACAGCTCGCACATTGGCATCTCGAATAAAACGTAAATTTGTCGGTCCTTCTAAAGGTTTAATAAAATAAACAGGTAAATTGTAACAAAGTTTCATTATTTTACAATAACCATTTCCAATAGATTTGCAACACAAAGTAACAATATTATAACCCAATAAGAATTTTTGAAACAAGTCTGCAAAAAGAATACTCTTTTTCATTTGTGTTTCAAATCCTTCCATTGTTTTTTGTTCAACATGATCAACAATTTCATCAAGGCTTTGAGTTTCAGAATAAAGTTGTGATTCTTCTACAATATCTTCATCTTTATAAGCATCTTTAATGTAAAAAAAATGTTCCGTGTATATACTGTTATTACTAAATTGAGTTTCCTCAATTTGATATTCAAATTTCAGTTTTTTTTTAATAATCTAAAAAAAAAACTTACATGTATTTTTTATAAAATTCCAAAACATCAGAATCAACAGTAATACTTTTAAATAGTGTTCGTAAATCAAATTTATTATTAATAATTATAAATATATCGTTTATATTACAAACTCGTGCTAAAGAAACATAATAAAGACTAGTAATAAAAGCCTTTGAATTAAATTGAACAACGGCATTATTCATGGTACTTGAAGCTTTATGAACAGTAAAAGAAAATGCTAATTTTAAAGGCAAACCAAATCTTGAGTCTACGACAGCATGAGAGCAATCTAAAATTTCTTCTTTGACACATTCAATTTTGACTTCTTTTTATTCATCATCACCCAAACTGCATTATTTTCTATTAAAATGACGGTACCAATAGTACCATTGCACAAACCCTCTTCCACATTAATATTTCTTACAAGCATTACAATAGCACCTATTTTAAGATAAACAGCTGCTGAAATTTGAAACGCGCATGGAATATTTCGATTTTTAATAACATCTTTAGCATAAAACCAATACCCTTCTTGTTTGATAGTCTCCATTTTTTGATTGTTATAAACATCCACTCCGATATTTCTAAAAAAAAAATCTTGTTTATTTAGAGTTTAAATTTTCCTCTTTTTCAAAACAACGCGTCATAAAATAATCAAAAGTTTGGTCTGAAACTTGTCCAAAACGTATTTCAATTTAAGCTCCAAAAAATTGTTCATCCTCTTTTTGTCTAAAGCATTGAGTTAAAACCAACACTTCCGTCATGTAGTGTTGCCATATTTGTGATTTAAAAACAAATTGCTCTGTGACAGGTGGCAACTGAAAAAAATCACCACAAGCAATCACTTGTACGCCACCAAATAATTCATCGTAACATTGTCTAATTTCACAAGCTATTAAATGTAATAAATCAAATGTTGAAGCGTTAATCATTGAAATTTCATCTATAATTAAAACATCAGTTTCCAACCACGTTTTTTTAATGTCTGGATGCATATGACGTTTACAATAATCTACACTTTTAACACCAGTTTCTATACCTGCAAAAGCATGTATTGTGACACCATTGATTAAATAAGCTGCTTTTCCTGTACTCGCAGTAATA
This sequence comes from Hydra vulgaris, assembly GCF_038396675.1. Lineage (NCBI taxonomy): Eukaryota > Metazoa > Cnidaria > Hydrozoa > Anthoathecata > Hydridae > Hydra > Hydra vulgaris. The sequence goes on from NC_088920.1 coordinate 6,310,442, forward strand.
TGTATTGTTTTATAAATTTGTTCACTTTGAGCAAATTGGTTGACAATATAACTTTTTCCACATCCAGCGCCACCAGTAATAAAAAAATTCTTTCCTTCATCAAGCCATTGAAGTGCTTTTTGTTGTTGTAAAGATAACATTTTTTTTTATTATTTACTGAAAAAAAAATATTTTTTTTATTTCCTGAAAAAAATGCATATCAGTATATTTGATAAAAAAGAACAAAAAAATCAGTTTAACATTTAAATTTGTTCGTATTTTAAATAAAAAGTCACTATCGTTTTCATTCAACAAAAATTTCAAAGATGTCATTTTTTTATTTTCATTTATATTATTCATCTAAAAAAAATTTATTTTGAATATAAATACATTACAGCATATTTTATAAAAAACATCATATATATAATGTTCTGATCAACAAGTCTTTCCACTTTACAAAATAATTCATCTGGTTCATCTAACAAAATATTCGCAAGTAACATTTCGTCTGCAGGCAATAGGTTTTGTTTAATTAACAACTGCATCATTTTTTTATTATGTTTTTCTCTTATTTTATTCATCTAAAAATAATCAATATACAAAATTAAAACATTTTTCACAATGTATAAATGAACAACTCTCTTTATCAGAATATCTATATTCATCACACTCTTCACAATCGTTTAAATAATGTTTACAATTTTCAATTTCTAGACATTTTTCTTTTACATGATTTAATACATCTTCTTTAGATGTCATTTTATAAAAATATTCAAAATTTAAATTCAAATAAACATGATAATGTATTTTAATATATTGAAAGACCATCAAAATCAATATATGAGGTGTTCTTTTCATTTCTTCATTGAAAAATCCATACCACTTGAAATAGCAATTCCATTGACAACGATGACATAAAATTTGTCTTGAAGCAATCGCATTCATTCGAATTTCTTCCAAAGTAGCTGGGTGAACTTGATTGAATTTGTATATGCTTTCCATCAAAAAATCCAAATCATTTTCTGTTAGTTGCATTTTTTATTATGTAATCTAAAAAAAAATATAAAAAAATTACAATACATTTTTTCAAATTTTGGCCATTCATCATAAAAAATAGAGCGATGCAATCCAATAAGATCTTTAATCTTTTGACAATTTAAACACATGTTGATATTTGTACATGAGCACGATGACAAACTCAAAATTTGACTTCTAGTCCAGTGTAAATTTTCTATTAACCTATATTCTGGTATACCCAATTTACATGCTACCGACTTTGTATCAATTCTCGTTGTATTTATTTTTATTTTAGTTTTCATATTTTATGTAATCTAAAAAAATACAAAAAATGTATACAAAATTTAAACAAAATATAAAGAATTTTTATTCTTTAAATAACTACAATTAATTAACCATATATAAAAAATGTTTATATATTCTTTCATAGTCATTATTTTCCGTCATTTAATTTCTATTCTAATCTTTTTGCATTTTGAACACATATTGATGGGTTTACAAGGACAGAAAGCCAAATAGTTAATTCCATCTTTATAGTTAAAAGACTTATTCATTAATATTTCGCTAAATTCCAATTTGTTGCATGCCAACTTTATATTATTTTCCATTTTTATATTATGTAATCTAAAAAAAAAATACATTTTGAAAAAATAAAAAAATTTACAGTTTATTTTTTTTCCATTTGATATTTCTTCACGAGATCATTGTCATATATAAATCTTTTGAGTTTGTTAAATTTTTCTTCACAACTAACACACGGTTCACCTCTACATTTTGTACATGATTCCATAGAAAGTAAAAGTTTTTTCATTTCTCCAGTTTCATCAAAATCAGCAACGTAATCTAATAATGCTTCCAATTGAATATCATCATCGAGATTCCAATCTCGATCGGATTCCATCGAGATTCGATCTCAATCGGATTCCAATCCAATCCCTTCAAGTGATTCCATATACAATTCGTAATCTGACATTTTATTATGTAATCTAAAAAAATACAAAATTTAAACAAAATTCAATATAAAAAATTTAATATAAAAAATTCAATATAAAAAATTTAATATAAAAAATTCAATATAAAAATATGATTAAGCATCCATATATAAAGAATGTTAACAATTTCTTTCATATTCATTATATTCCGAAAATATAATTTCTAATACAATCTTTTCGCATTTCGAACACATATCGATCGGTTCGCAAGGACAGAGAGTCAAACTGTTAATTCCACCTTTATGATATTTAAAAGTCTTTTTTATTAATACCTCGGACAATCCCAGTTTTTGACAAGCCAACATTATATTGTTTTCCATTTTCAGTATGTAATCTAAAAAAAAATACATTTTTTTAAAAAATTCTACCAAAAAAATAATAACCAAAAATTCTTCTTAATTCGACATAAATGTGACAAGCATTTAAATTACAAAATACACAATGAGGTGAACATTCACATTGAGCTATTTTACATAAAGCATCATAAACAAAATCACGTTTTTTACAAATCACTTTGAGTAACGTTTTTGTAATCCCAATTTTTTTTGATACTTTTTCACACATTTCAGAATCCTTTTCACTTAACCACCAACCTTGAAATAACAAATGTCCAAAACTTTCTAATAAAAGTTCTTTTTCCGTATTAAAAAATTTTTTCTTCTGAATATTTTTTCAGTTTTTCAGGTTTAATTTTTCGCACTTGTTTTACAAATTTGTCAAATTCTTCTTGAGTCATTTCTTCTTGAAACAATTCTTTAAGATGATAATCTTCCAAACAATCTTCCAAACAGCCACTTTCATTCATAAAATAATCTTTTGAATTCAAATAAGTTAGTCTTGTAAAATCTGGAAGAACATTGCTGTAACGAACAACGTTGTTGTCATGATCAATATCTTCAATAAGGCCAAAGCTTCCATCTTTGTTTTTAACAATTTCAAATTCACATGCCACATCCATTTTTTTATTATGTAACCTAAAAATTACAAAACATAATTACAAAAAGATTTATAATATTATATTAAGTATAATTTTCAAACATTTCAAGTACAGTTTTTTTAATATTTTCTTCACGAATATAATGTTGCACGAAATCATATATTCCTTTGCAAGAATCACAAGGACTAAAGCCAGTACAAGTTTCTTTTGAACAAGATTCTGTTTGATCCAATAACCTCCCTATCGTTTGAGTTTGATCATGAATACTAGCTGATGCTAATAAAAGTTGAGTGATGAGATGTTCAACACGTAATTTAAAGTTTGACATTTTTTATTATGTAATCTAAAAAAATACAATAAAATTAAATAAAAATTATTTTATTTATAAAAAATTGCTTTGAATGGTCATTCATCGCGTAAACAATTTTAGTCTTTCGACAATCTGGACACAATTCTAAGTATTGACACAATGTTGGTGCTGCTGCCATAATACTATTTGATGGTTGTACTAATATTTTTACCATTTTTTATTATGTAATCTAAAAAAAAATACAATAAAAATTATAAAAGTTTTTTCTTTGGTTCGTTCATTACATAAACAATTTTAATTTTTTGAGAACTTGCACATAGTTCTATATAACGTGATGTGGTTACAACAGGTGTCATTAAACTATTAGTTTTACCATTTTTTTATTATGTAATCTAAAGAAAAAAAAGAAAAATTTAATCAAAAAAAGTACTCAAATATTCCATTGTTTTTAAAAATGAACGTTGTAATTCTTCGCGAATACGTATTGTTTTTTCAGTCTTATTGACAAAAGCAAAATGATTCATTATGTCTTTGCGAAATTCAGGAACATTTTTTTCAATATACTCAAACATAGCCACATCTCTTTCTTTTTGTTTTTCTTTATCTACTGTTATTTCTCTTTTAAGCCAACCAATATTTTCTTGATTTGTCGTAAATAATTTGTACATGGCTTGCATATACAGTTTCAAAGTTTTTAATCTGTATATAAAACCATCTTTCTCAACATCTTCTCGTATTAATTTATTCAATTCATCTATTGCTTCATTTTAAATGTTGTCGTGAAAATTTTTAACAAAATCTTTAAAATCTTCACCATATTTAACAAAATATTTTACTATTTTATATTGCTCAGCAATATCTGCATTAAGTTTATCAAACTTTCTGTATTTATGAGATATGTATTTTCCATTTAAATTCCATTTAAATTCTTGAAAAAAATCCATTTTTTTATTAGTTTACCTAAAAAATACAAAGTTTTTAAAGTACAAAAAAAATTTTAAAAAAATAGGTTACTCGTTAAAAATATTTTTAAGAGTAGTCATAAAATAATTTTTAATTGTTTTTTTTAACAATAATCTTTCTTCGTGCTTTGAAATATAATGAAAATTTTTCATGTCCACGTTTGATTTCATATAAGAGAACATGACTTTATCTCTTCTTGCAAATTCTTCCTTTTCTTTTGTTACAATAAATTCATCTTCTTCGATTGCAGCATTGCAAATGATAATCATGAAATTGAGCATCTCCATTAAAAAATGACATATATTGAGATGATTTTTTATTTGGTCGTTATTTTTATTTATAATTTCTGTTATTTCTTCAAACTCTCCCAATATTCCATCTTGATGATCATTGTTGGTTAAAAATTCTTTAACGATAACAAAATGAAAATAAAAAACAGATGATAATTCTTCCAAAATATTTCACAATTCATGTTCAGAATGATGTAGTTTGTAATATTTGGTAATCTATTCTTCAGGCCATTTTTCATTATCCATGTTTTCTTATTAGTTAATCTAAAAAAAATTATACAGTTAAATGATTAAATTTATATACTAAATCTTGATTACATTCGTTATGTTTATAAGCAAAAGTTATTAATTCTAAAATATTTTTTCTGTTAAATATTTTTCTACACTATTATCCTCATCTATTATATCAAATGATGATATCATGTTTTTGTAATTTCACATTGTTGATAAATATTTTCAAAAACAACCAAATATAAATTTATTGAAATAGTTTGATGTATATTTCCAAACGTTTGATAAAATTTCATTTTCAATTCTAATCATATTATCGAGTGCTTCACTAAATAAAATAACTTGACAGTCTTCTACAAACGCTAATATGATTTCTAAACGAGTATGTTGATCGGAATCTATTTTTCTAATGTCATTCCAAGCGTTCCAAAGAACGTATTGTTTATCCATTTTTTAATTAGTTGTCTAAAAAACTATACAGTTAAATTAAAAAAATTATTAAAGCAAAAAATTTAAACAGATAAATGTTTATAATCATAATTTAAATCGTGATTACATTCCATATATTTATAACTAAAAGTTAAAAATTCTGAAAAGTTTTTTGCAATGGTTTGTAAACTCGATATATAATTATAAATACAACTATTCTTTTCCATTTCATTCATACCCTCAATCACAATATCTTCTATAGAATCCATCAATAATTTTTCTCTACTAGCACAATCAAGCTTAATTTTAGAAAAAATATCCAAATAGCAATCTAGTTTATTGATAGACAAAACTCGGATCGATTGCATAAAAAAACTCTTCATATCATTAAAATTTTGAAGCACATTACTAAATGAATCCGTTTGACGGTTGTTAACATAACTCACTATAGTTGATAATCAAAGATATTGTTTTTCATCATGTTGTAAAATAGTATCCCAAGCATATTTTGTAGACCAATCCATTTTTTAATAGTCTTCTAAAAAAAAATTTACAAAAACATTTAAAAAATTACTTAATTTTACATTTGATATACAAATTATTTTCAATTAAATAATCGTTTATGTCTGCTGTTTTTATAAAATTACAATATCCATAACCAACATTTTCTTGATCTTTGACTGGTCGTTGACAAGACACATTGTTTTCAGTCGAAAAACTTTTTTTTATTTGTTTACCGTGAGGACCACATATTTTAAAAGTAATAACACGATTGATAAAAGGCCATTTTAATACCGCATCATAAGGTGTAGATCGCATCATTATATATAAACCAATTTCTTCTTCTTCATGATTATCGCATTTCGTATTGATAGTCAATTTCATTAAAAATTAATAATTTTTATAATAAAAAGGAACACTTTAATAAGCCTTGCTTTCATCTTTTAACTGCTCTTTAAAATTTTCAAAAATCCATATTTTGCTGCCATGACCATTATTATGATGCATTTCTTCCAACATGGATAGTCGAAAATATAAGTTCTTTATTTTGTCAACACATAATCCATTGAATAAAAAACTCGGATTGTCGGTGAAAATAAATGAAGCCATAATTTTTACTAATCTAAAAAAAATAAAAAAAATATTACAAAAATATTTAATTTCCAGTAGAGCCAAAACCAACCTTTCTTTCTACGTCTTTAATCATTGTCATTTTCACTCCACGACAACAACACCCATCGAATTCTAATACGTTTTTGTCAGCTTTAAACATTTTCACAAATCCCATTTGAGCAATAGCATCTCCACGTTTAATCACATAATTTTTTTCAGAATGATTCATCAATAAGACTTTAATTTCCTCTTTATAATCGGCGCCTATTATTCCTGGAGCATTAAACACTACCACACCATTTTTGTAAGCTATACCTGATTTTGATTATACCTGTCCTGCTAAATTTGAATCCATTTCATTGATATACACTCCAGTACATACTAAAATACGTTGATGTGGTTGAAGTATAACATCCTTCGAGCTTCTCAGATCAAAACAAGCACTCTCTTTTGTTTCATAAAAAGACCATTCATGAATATCTGTAACTTCGAGTGATTTAAACTCTTTTATTTTAATCATCTAAAAAAAATAATTAAATACAAACATTGTGATTTTTTTCTAAAGAATAAACTACATGTTCTCTTTTTTCCTTATGAGCAACAATACAATTTTTACAAAAACTTAATTTACGAAAAAAGCAATTAAAACAAAACAAATATTTTTTTCACAAAGTTCACAATGACCAAACCAATAATAATAAACTTCAAATTGTTCCAAATCGTTTTTGTTTAAAGGTCTATTAAATAGTTCATTAATATTACGAAATAACGGTACACCTGTATTAAATTCCGTATCTATCCACATGTTTAAAAATAAATCATCTATTTTTTTAACCAATTCTCTATCGTGTTCTTCTACAACTAAAGACTTTTCTAATCGAATATTACCATTAAAAAGTTTATATTTTAATTTTACAATTTTCAGTCTTGTGTTTTCATAATAACTATTTTCTTCCTTCTCCATTTTACAATCCAAACACATTTTTTGAGTGATTTAAACTCTTTATTTTCTTCCTTTTCCATTTTATCTATCTCGCTGTCTTGACCAGAAGTTGATTTGAACAAGTTTTTTTTCACTCTTTTTATATAAAATGGTAGTCATAACAACATTATCTCTCTCATTAAAACAGAATTAATAGTATAAAGTACAAAGTTTAAAGTACATCACACCACATTGAACTTTAGACTCTGGAATTAACATTTAAAAAAAAAAAAGATTGTTTAGTACTTGTTTTTTTTAATCTCTCTTTTCAACTCAAACAGTATAAAAAGAGTTCATTTTCATTTAAAAGTTCATTCACAACACAACGAACAACAAAAATGGCAGAGTTTAAAATTGTTTACTGCAACGATAACACCTATGTTAAATTTGCAGATTTAGCAGCTGCTACTTTGTGGCTTATTGAATTTAAGGAAGAAAAAAATGTGAAAGACGAACAATATTCTACTGTTCCTCTTAAACCATTGGCACAATTTAATTATTATAAAAAAGAATTGATTTACATACCAAAAAATGAGGGCTGTGAAATCTTGTTACCATGGAGATATAGAGAAATATGTGATCTCAACAAAACAAATTATTTGTTTAGATCAGAGCTGAAATTAACAAAAGACGACAACACATTTAAATTGCCCAGAGGCGAAGTTACTAATAATGTGGTTTTTATATTTAATCATAACAAAATGACCAAAAAAGTATTGCAAAGTTTAATGGTGAGTATGCAAGACGCTCAAAACAAAGCCTTTATGACAGTGGCTTACCCTAAAACTCGTATATTAAAAACAATTGACTTTAACAATTTTGATATACGATTAGCAAAAGAAGAAGACGAAATTCATGCTACAGAATACGCAAGACTGTTGACTATAGAACCGTCTTTTCACATTTCGTTTATTAAAAATGGTGTTTCTCGAAATTTGAATCAAAATTTGAAGAGAGCTTGTGGCGAGCTTGCTGAAATCGAAACATAATAAACTAAAGTCGAACCAGAACTACCAGAAGTACCAGAAGAAGACGAAGAATAATTTTTTTTGTAATTTTTTAAATTAAAAAATTTTTGTAATTTTTGAATTACAAAACCTGTTTTATTAATAAAAAACTTGTTTTTTTCTAATATCTATTTCCTATATAAAGGGTGAAAAAAATAAATGCTAGTTCATTTTTAAAAGAGAAAATGACTAGCAAACAACTCGACGAAAGTCTCATCAAAGCTGTTCAACTTTTTTATTCAGATAATGAATTACATCCTATGTTGTTTGAATTTCACCATTTAAATAACACGTATGAAGAATGGCAAGACATTATCTTTACGTATTTAAAAATTTTTAACTTGGAATTGAACTTGGAAGAAGAAAAATACAAGGATTTGTATTATATCTTTATAGCTAAAGACTATGAAAATAGGCTTCATTTGTTTGAAAAACCTTCTCTTCGTTATATGGATTTTGCAGAACAATCACCATCGTGGAGAACGAGCATGCTAGAAGTATGACGCATGATAAACAATGATCTTTTAAATGTAACCAAAACAACAGTAGAAAAACAACACGAAGAATTAAAAAAACAACTAGAAGACTTTGTTAAAGTATATAAACTTTAAAGTCTTCTATAAAAATATTTAAAAAAACAACTAGAAGACTTAAAGTATATAAACTTTACTTCAAATCAAAAAACATGGAAAAAAATGAACTTTATGGAAAAGCAAACTTAAACTGACTTTAAAGTATTATTTTTTGTTTCCTTTTCTATCTAACAAATGGGAGTATGATAACTTGAAGAAAAATTGTAAACTATTAAATTACGTTTATCCAGCTTGCATGGACCAACCGCCTTGCTTTTCGTTTGACGATAAAGTTTTTCATAATGGTTAATACACCCTATACACACCAGTTTCTATTTATGAATATTTTATACAAAAAAAAGTATATCAAAAAGGAGATAAAGTGTACATTTACAAAGCCTTTGAACGTTGCAATTTTCACGAAAAAAGTTTAATAGAAATGTTTTCCACCGCTCAATGGTTTTTTTTCTTTAAAAGAAATTTTAACATTTCAAAGATTTTATACAGAAAAGAGGACGAAGTTTATAATTATGAAAACGACAAAATAGTATCGAAACAACCTATACACAAAAACACTAATTATACCAAATATTATGTGACTGCGGAAGAAGGATTATAAACAAGACAATTTTTATTTTTTTGTTTTTTTTCCATATCAAAAAGTTGATATACAAGTTTATTTATACGAAATATATTTTCAAAACATTCACAAGTCTCTTTTTTTAATATATAAACACATTTAATATTGTCTTTTATCAATTTAATAAGTCCTGCATAGTCTTCAACATTTGTTTCTGTATACACGAATTCGTTAACATAATCTTCTAAATATAAAGAAAACATGTATGTTTCGTAGCGAGGACAATGCTCTACATTGTGCGTTTTTGTAAAAGAATGTCTGAAATGTTACATACTCAATGGTTCACTGATGACATAAGTAGGCAGCTTGCTTACTTTAGGAAATAGTAAACGATTCAAATCAAAACTGCAAATGTTGCTTTCTGTCTTTATTGATTTTAAAACATTTCTTTCGATTTCGCTCTCTTTGTAAAATACAAGATTCCATTGATATTTATTTAATTGTTTTTTTAAATAGTCGTTTACGGAAGCACAAAAAATAATTTTTCCACTATATTTAAAGGAAGGATAAAAACTTAATCCATGTATATTATCGTGACAATATTTAAAAACTTTTTTATATTTTTCATCTAATTCTTCTAACTTTGTACAAGGTATGACTTGAACATGAAAATATTTTTTATCGTTGATAGATCTTAAACAAACTTCTCTAATACAATGATAACCCCACGCATGACTTTCTTTATTCGATATATATTCTACATCAAGTAACCACATTTAGAAAAAAAATGCTTTTTTATTAAAAAAAGAAGCGTATTCTTTTAATAAAATGAATAAAAAAGTATAAAAAAATAATTTTTTAAAAATATTATTTTACATTTTTTAATTAAAAGATGAATCGCGTTGATAGCATCATTAAAAAAATTCACAATAATTGCGCAGTGTGCGCGCTCGAAGAAGTATCTAAAAGATATAAACATTATGAACACAAGTCTGGAAATTCTTCACCTTCATCTGATCACGTAGAAGAAGAACATTTTACAGATAAAAGTTCATTTGAATTTTTACATAATGTACTCAATTCTAAGAGGCTAACATTAAATTCTTACAGTATTGCAAAATGTTTTAAAAACAGTCAATTTAATAATTTACTCAAAAATCCTCAACTTTGTCCTATTCATCTCAACTACTTTGACAATTTGAAAGAAATACACGGTGATAACTATGTAATAGAACTCTATAAATCCAAGTTAACTCTTTTGCTGCTAGAAAGAAATATCAAACCACCTATGGTTCTAACAGAAGGTGATCAAACTGACGCCTTTGTGGATACGTTTACTTCAAAAGTAATACCTACCGTCTCTTCTTTAATAGAAAAACTAGATGGTGCTTTAAAAAAGAAATCAGTTAAAAGAAACATTGAAGGAATTATAAAGGAAGGAACCGGCGATAAAAAAACTTTATTTGTTAATATATTATACGCTATTGTAACACTATTTATTGCGAGTTTTTTTAATTTAGAAAAAGAAGAATAAAAAAATGGCTACTGATGAATCTTTGTCTCGTTTTTTTAAAAATTCAGAATTTAAAAATTATTTTATAGGAATATATGCTTTTGACGAACTAAGTCAAACAAAAACACATATTCATATTATTCAACAAATGAAAAAAAATGGCTCCTTTATCATTTACAATAATGAAACTACAAAAGAAGCAGGTCAACATTGGAGAGTGTTGATGAAAATAGACAAGGGTCATTTTTTTTGTTTTGATAGTTTAGGTGAAGATAGTGTATTGCAACAAATTCCAAAACATTTAAGATTTAATAAATATTTGTTTGAAGCAGGAGAAGAAGTCAATAGCAATATACAAATCAACACTATTAACATTAACTACAACGAAATTGAAATTAATTCTTATATAAGACAATCCAATCATTTCCCTACAGAATGGACAGCAGAAAATCGTGAATTTTATCGGTTTACCAAATTTATTTTAAAATATAGCGAAATCACTAGCAATCAAAATGTATTTTTTTCATACAATTAATTTCCTTTTCAATGGAATGATAGTAGTTTATGTAGTGCATTTGCCGCTTATTTTGTAGCTTTAGTCTTTCGCAGCGAAAATGTATTATATACAGATCAAATATATTTACCTTCGTTGTGCAGACTGTTAAACCATTATTTTTATGAAGTAACAATGCTTCATGCCTCTTCACTAGTTCAGATAAATCTTTATTCATTTTTCAATTTATTAAACACGAACTCTTTCCACACCTTGATAACACTGCTAAACAACTTTTTGAAAAAGACATGCAGTTGCATTTTTATATGAAAAAACAGGAAAATCTGGAACGTGATCTATTGTCTATGAAAACCAAACAATTTTCTTTGCATTATGATATTTATGAAAAACAAATAATAGCTCAAAATGCTATTAAAAGATTTTTAAAAGATGCAGGATTCTTAAGAACAAATTATGAAGCTACGTGGGATAAGTTATCCCTATTGGATATTCAAGCCATTCCATCTGTGATGAACGAGGAAAATATTTATTATATGATTCAAAATGAAATGGATAGAATTTATGCAAACAATTATACGCGATTAAAGACTGCCAATCAATTTTTAGATGTACCTATTGATGATGTTATGACTAAAAAAGAAATAAAAAGGCAGATTGCTCAGAATTTAATATAAACTGAATCATGAAGAGAACAGCACACACATTTCTAGAAGAAATTGTCGAAGAAAATTGTGCTACGTGTAATGGATATGGCGAACTGTTTTTTGTGGTTTTAAAAGAAAAAAAAACAAACACTTGTTAAATAACTGCTTTATACACGTTGTAAATAAAGACGTATGGATTTCTAACAGCGTCACCAAAAGATCGGCAAAAATACATCTTCATAAAATAATTTGTTTTACTTGCAAAGGAAAAAAAACAATTCTTATAAAACGATATAAAAAGAAAAGAGAACAAGAAAAAATAAGCAATTTTTATTTGTACATATTTATTCATTAAATCAATAAATATTTTTTACAACTATTTTTTTAATATACTTCAAACACTTTATCCGGAGGCATATAAGGGTTGACAGGTTTTGTATCAACAGGAACAGGAGCCGTTTTTGTTTTTTTGCCTTTCCATCCTTTTTTTATACCGTATAACAGCGAACCCACTTGCAATGCGTTGGTTACATTTTTAGGAGTTATAAAATCAGCTAATCCTCTTCCTCTTCTGCGTATCCTTTTTCTATTACTTTTACGTGTCTTTGATCTCAAATTTCGTCTTTTGCGCTTAAAAGCCATTTTTTTTGACGTCGGCAAACATATGATAAAAAATGTTTCAAAGGAACTTTAAAAGTATGTTCGTGTCCTTCTTCATATATAAACACAATAATAAGTTCATCATTGCAACGTGTTACTTTAATAATTATTCCCCATTTGTAATGATGCATCAATGAAAAATCACCCTTTGCTTTACTATTTGTTTTAAATAGTGAAATATAAAAATCTCGTAATTTCGGAAACGGGTAATCTACATAACGGGTCTACATAACGTAATCTACATAACGGATAATCTACGTAACGGGTCTCTACATAAGCTTTAAAATGCAACATTTTCTATGTCTACTTCTTCGAGTAACCAAACGTTAAATGTCTCTTTAATATCATCAACAAAGGCTCCATAACTCATTTCAAATTCGTGGTCGATTTTATTATAAATAAAATTAATATGAGCGTTTTCGTTAAAACGAGTGACTTGAATTTCTGCTAGTCTATCCAAACGAAATACTAATTTAAAATTGCCTTCAACTTGTTTTAAACTATCACTAGCTTTAAACTTGAAAGCTTCTACATTTATAAAAGAGTTATAAAATTTGTTTAAACAAGTTTTAAACTCCATTTTTTGTTTATTTCAAATGAATTTTTTTTATTTCAAAAAAAAAACAAATTACTAGTACTTTTTTAAAAAAAAAACAGAAAAAACACTATTATATATTTTTTAATCAATATATTTTTGGTATTTTAATACCTACATAAAAAACACCGTCATTTATATGCGAAATACAATATAATTTGTTTACAATGTCAAAATCCATAATAAATCCACCAAAAAACGTAGATGCTTTTGTGTGACCAGTATCTTTATTACCACTGATGATTTCGGCAATTCCATTTTCGTACTCATAAGTTAAAATATACTCTCCTCGCGAGCTTGTATCTGTTCTTAAATTTTTTAACTTGTCGTTGTGTTTTTCCATATCTTTTATTAACCATAAAATTTCTTTAGAATTTTTTTCAACAAATTGTCGAAATTTTTGTACAAAACATTTGTCGCAATACTTTTTTATATGTGTTTTTCTTTTCTCGCTTGTTTGCATACTTTTGAATTCATTTTTGTAAGTAAACGTTTTACAGAGTTGAGCTTTTTTATACATGTTTTTTAATCCGATTAAATTATAGTTTTAAACAAATCACCAATTAAGGGAATACCTCCTAATAGGTTACCAAGGAAACCTTTACCACGCTTTCTATGTATACGTTTTTGTCCTTTTCCAATTAAAGAATGATAAGGTCTAGGATAGGATCTCAGTTTTCGATGAACAAAAATATATCTTTTAGCATTTCTATGACCTCTGTCTTCTATGTGTCATTTTTTAAAGAAAAAATAGGTCTTTGTTTATCTTTATTATTTATAGTGTTTATTTTTTTCAATAACACAGCAGTGTTTTTCTACAAATTTAACAGTTTCTCTCTTTTTTTTTTCAATAACCACCTAATTTTACAATGGATTTCCATATTTTTCTAAACGGTAACTTACCATAAAGATCTGCTACAAATCCTCTTCCGCGTTTTGTTATTCCTCTTTTTGATTTTTTACGATAATATTTTTTTTTATAATGTTTCATTTCTTTGTTTATTGCGATCCACTTTTGTTAAAACAAAACGTTATATTGGTTTTTCTACTCGATTCATTTCGCGATTTTGTTTATTATTTATATACTTGCTTTTCGTTTTTCGATAACACATCAGTGCTTTTCTACAATATTGACGCTTTATTTTTTTTAAATTTTTCTTAGCTCTTCTTTGTCTTAGAGCTCTTAGTTCTGTATTATTGGGATCGGTTAACTCGTTTTCATCAAAGGAGGTCCTATCAAAAAATTCAAAAAAAGCATCCCTATGAAAAGGCCATTTTCCATCTACTGTATACTTGGGTAATTTAGATGTATATTTGGGTCTTAAATTGCTTTTATTTGAAGGTGTTGAAAATAAATTCCGTCTTACAATCATATGGGAAAAATCAATATCATCTGCAGCCATTTTTGTTTATAACTTTTTTTTGACTTTAACTTTTTTGACTTTAACTTTTTTTGACTTGTATTTTTTTATACCTTTTTTTTACAAGATAAAAAACATAGAGTCACCCTGACACAACCTTACTTATTCTGTCTTTACTTTGTCTTAGTAGGCCAACTTACTTGTGTATTTCTTATAGTGTTTATTTTTTATACGGCCGTATTTTATTCTTACTTACTTACTTACTTAGTCCTTACTTAACTTACTTAATCCTGCCTTAGTCCTTAGCCTGCTTACTCACACACTCGTGCGCTCACTCGTTCTCACACACTCCACATACACTACCAAGTCAACTTTCGTCAACTTGATATTTTAACATTGAACTAACTAGACATACATTACCAAGTCAACTTTCGCCAACTTGATATTTTTAACATAGAACTAACTAGACATACGCTACCAAGTTTTATCAACTTGATAAGTTTACATAGAAATGATATGACATGAGCGAGATTTGAACCCACGGCGGGCAAATGTTATGGCGTTTGAAACATAGTGCGGAATGCGAATGCACTATGCTACGTCGACGTGATGGTTCATGGAGTTTTGAATTCATTTAAAATGTTATTTTAACACTTTACGCAGAGTTTTTTTTCTTCGCAGTGTTTTTAAAAAGTTGTTTACTCCGTATTTTAACCTCTTTAATCTTGTTAAAAAAAGCCGTATTAAAACTTTCTAAATTTAACTAGCATGACACGGCATTTTCTTTTCATTACATAAAGTTGCATCACTTTAGCTATTATTTCGCGTTAATCTGTAGAGATTAAATTTTATACATAAAAAGCATGTTTTTTTTGTTAACAAAATCAAAAATGATAAAAACACGCTTTACCAAACGTTCGGTAAAAAAAACTCAATATTATATGGATGACGAAGTTGTGGGAAAAGAGATAGATATATCGGAAGATAAAGTGCTTTTAAGTAGTGATGACGAACCTGAAATTATTGTCATCGAGGATGATCCCGAATTAGGATTTCCAAATTTGAGTATTTTTGGCGACACAGATGAAGTTGATTTTATAATCAAAAATCGTTCTATTAAAGAAACAAACACACAAACTAACAAAGAAAACGAGACAAACGAACCAGCGTTAGAATTCCCAGGAGAAACACTAAAAACTAACAAGTCTATAAAAAAAAGTAAGCTATTTTTTATACACTTTTTTATATTAAACATGTTAGTTTTTTTAAAAGAAACATTTTTTTTATTTTCTTTAGAAAAAAAAAAAAAAAAAAGCCGCTCAAAAAAAAGGTCAGACTTAAAAAAAACAATTAAAAGACTATTTTTTTCTCCAACAATATATTCCTACCAATAGTTTTTTTTGTAATCATTTTTATTATAAATATATTATTTTTGTTTATTTTTTCGTCGTATGTTTGGTTCTTTTAATTGATGTTTAATATCGACATAGGATTCGGCAGTATGAACCCAGCGTTTTATTCTTTTACCAACTCTTCCAAGTTTACGATTTGTTTTATTATCTTTATATCTGTTATTTGTTCTTCGTAAACACGATAATATTCTTTTACAATTGCTCGGTAAATACTGATTATCAGTCTGTGTCGATGTTGAACTTTGTTTTGTACTTGTTTGTGTTTGAACTGCTTTTTTTGTTCTAGGAGCTGTTGTTTTTGTACGTGCCATATTGACAGTGTTTAACGATCTAGGAGTATACCTTATTTTAGGCATTTTTATAAAAAATGATATTTTTGTATTTATAACTATTTAATTATTACAAAAAAAAACAACATGGTATTTTTATATAAAAAACTACTCGTATTTTTTAGTAAAAAAAATGAAATACATAACAATAAATAAAACACGTTATGAAGTTTTTCATGATGGTTTTTTTAAAAACCATTACATTATTCAAAATAGAAAAAAAATTCCTTTTTCACACGTGCAACCCTACTCACCTGTATTAGGTAATTTTTTTAAATTATTTTTTATAAAAATAATCAATTCTTTTTTAAAAAAAACTTTTTTTTTCTTATAGATAAAAACATGGAAAGGCTCCATCAATTTCTTGAGCGTGTTTGTGAAAGAAATGAAATTACACGTAATAGAGAAGTGGGTCCATCACATTGGGATTACTCTCCTCGTAAGTTGAACTTGATCCTTTTTTATTTATAAAAAAGGTATAATTTTTTTTAATATTCTCTCTGTCTATTTTTTTTAGAGAATCCAGATCCTGAAAATTTATAGTTTATGCTTTTTTTCAATTTTGTAAATATTTTTTTAGAATATAAAAATTTTATAGTTGTCTTATTTTATTTTTATATTTTTTATACACATTAATATTATTATATGCAATTACATTAATATTTTATATATACTAGAATAAAAAATGATTAAAGAAATAATAAATTACACTTCAAAACAACTCCATCACAAATAGAAACATTTGGCGTTTTTAATAAAGTTTAGAAGAAATGAAATATAAAAAATCAATAAAAATTACACAAAAACATTTGATAAAATAAAAAACGTTTTAACTCTATATATACTAAGACAAGCAAATAAAAAGTTGGCAATCAAACATTTGTATTTTGTATTATCATTATGGGAAGATGAAAAGCTTTTATATAATATACAACAATGTAAATTATTTATATTGAACTATTTATATTAAATTTATATATTTTTTAGCAAAAAATAATGAATTTTATGCAATTAAAACTAAAAATAGCAGCACATTTGCAAACACAATGGCAAACTTTGGCAGAATATCTTGACTCCAAAAAACGTGAAATCGAATGTATACAATGTGATTACCATAATATCAACGAAAGAACGATGAGACTTTTAAACTTAATATATCAAAAAAAAGGAACAGAAATCGAAGCAGCTCGTGCTTTATATGATGCTTTATGGATGTGGTCACTTGACATTTCAACAAAAGAAAATAATTTAGAATTTAAAAAAAATATAGATGTAATTATGGAAATAATTACAAATTTTATATTATGTAATTTTTTTATTGTTTTTAGCAAACAAATATATAAAAAAAATGAAGCAATTTATCAAAAAATGTGGATGTTAAGCCTATATTATATTTTTTTATATTTTTTTTATATTTTATATATATATTTTTTCTTTTAGTTTTGGTGAACATATCAATGAAGAAACTATTTGTTATCACGACTTGTTATTGTCGAAAGAAGAAGAACATGATTTACAAGAATTAATGGAAATGGAAGAGTTAACAGAGGAAGTTTATGAAAGTTATTTAGAAAAATAAGTTCAAGAAATGGAAGAAGTGGAAAAATCAGATTATATTGAAGAGCTAAAATCACAAATGTTAGAAAAAGAAATGGAAGAAATAGAAAAAGAAGTTCATGAGATTTTAAATGAAATGGATTGGGAGCAATATATTTTAGACGTCATTAATAAAATGGACGATTTACCCGAACTTTATTTGTAATTATTTTTTTATCTGTAAATATATCTTTTTTTTAGACAACTAAAATAAAAAAATGAATAATAATGATGATTTTGAAGATATGTTTCCTGGGTTTGGAGATTATTTAAATGAAGAAGTAGAAAATATAACTTTTAACAATATACAAAAAGTTTTTGAAAAGAACCTTGAAGTACAAGAAGATATTGAAACGAACCTCATTTATATTTTTATTCTTTTATATGTTTTATTGAGTAATTTTATTTATTTATTAATTCTTTAATGTTAAAAAAGACATGTATATTTTTTTATAGTTTTTTATATAAATAAATGTTTTTTTTTCAGCAACTAATAAAAAAAATGGCAGACAACTTTTATCCTTGCTTTTTTTGTGACAAAGAAATTAGTGCAGAAGAACTTTTAAATCATCAAACAGATTGTTCTACAGAGCAATACTCACACGAATGTTTTACATGTAAGAAAAAGGTACAAGATTTGTTAAACCATGAATGTGATTACGAATTTCTAGAAATACAAAAATATGTTTTTTTTGTAATACCAAAGTCGATGATCAAGATTATTATGAACACTCTGTCATCTGCTTTCGATATTATAAAGAACAACAAAATCGTTATTTGAACCAAATAATTCAAGAAGAAAAGAAAAATTTAAATTATTTGAATCTTTCTATTAATCAAATCATGAATGGAATGAAGAATCTTCAAGAAATTACAACTCAACAAATGGTCATCTCAAAAGAAAAAGACCAAGAAATTAAAGATCTAAAAGAAGAAAATGTCAAACTTCATCAAACCCTAGCAGAAATAAATATGGAAATGGCAGAATTAAAAATTCTCTTTTATGACAACATGATGGTTTTAGCAAATCAACACGAAACAGAACATCTCAATCAAGAAATAACAAAACTTTATCAAATTGTAGAAGAAAATAGCACAGAATTCTTAGCATTAAAAAAATTAATTCAACAAAAGAAAGAAGTAAAAGTAATACTACACATCTTTAACGACACACAAATCATCAAACTCGATCAAATGAATCTCAGGCTATTATCAGATGAAGCATTTTATTCAGAACCCGTTCACACATCAGAAGATTATCGTTATCGTATAAAAGTTTATACTCGAAGTACCAACGTAAACAATCTAGCCATTTACTTTCAATTATTACGAGGTGACCTTGATGATGCTTTAAAATAGCCTTTTACCAAAAATGTCAATATGACCTTGAGAGATAAAGATAAATTTTTTACTCGTACTACTACGAATGATAATTATCTTCATAGTTTAAACAAGAGTTCTTTTGAGAAACCTACCAAAGAATATAATGTAGCTGTTGGTTTTAACATTTTTATTTCACATGAACAACTAAAACAATTTATTATTAATAATAATTTATTTATCACGATTACTATTCAATAATATATTTTATATAAAAAAATATATATGTGTACTTTGTTCTATCATTGTTTTTTTTTATATGTTTTTTTTGTACTTTTATCTATAATTATTAACCATTATTTTTTTAGATTAACTAATAAAAAAATGAATGCAATGGAAGTTTTCAGACAAATAACTGATGAGCTCACTTTTGAAAACGTTAGAAGTATTAGATTCGTGTTAATACTTCCACATGGTATCAAACAAAAATTAAAAAACGCATACGATCTTGTAGAGTATATCAAAGATAATGCAATAGAAGATTATAATGGAAATATTCATGAAAGCTTAGAAAGTAAATTGGAGTTTTTACTCAACATGTGTAAAGTAATTCATCGAAATGATATTGTTACTAAATATAAAAACAAAATTCCACGTCTACCTACTTATGAAAAAAGCATCATTAAAAATCTACCACCTGTTTATTCACCACCGAACGCAGTATATCCAAGTGCAGTCATCGAAGCCAAACAGGAAGAACTATTCCATTTTTATAATCCTGTACCAGAACCTGCTGAAGCACCTGAATGTGCCCAAGAACCAGAATTCATCTAAAACTTTTTTTGGGAAAGAAATTATAGTTTTTTACTTGTATAGTAATACTATAATTTTTTTCCCAAACATTAATTTTTTATTGTATTAACTATTTTGTAAATTTTTTTTTAGACAACTAATTAAAAAAATGGGCAGCAACTGGGGCAATATTGGAGATATACTTCGTAAAGAAGATGCTTCACTTCACTACTTTCTACAAAAACGAGAAAAAAAGCTCATAAAAATGGACAGAGAAACAAAAAAACGTTGTCGTTATTTGGAAAACATTCGTTCTTACATTAAAAACTTTGAAAATCAAACACTAATTTGGTTTACCCCAGAAGATCGTCATTTTTCTTATTATCTTTTTGATTACGACAATATTACATTGGATCACTTTAACAAATTTACCCATGAAAATCAATCTCAACTCACCTTGAAAGACTTATGTAAAAGAACTTTGGCATATCGACGAATTCGTTTAGAATTTAAACAGTTGCAAAAGAAAATTGTTTCTTTATTTGATAAAACCAAACTACCACTTACCAAATGGAAAAATAAAGATAATATTAGATTGTTCTTTTATAGCTTTCATTCACTAATTCGTTTTGAATTTAATTCCTTTTTGATATTTAATAATAATCGTTTATTATTTTTAAATCTTCAAAGACGTTATCTTTACAGATTATTTCATTTACTTTTTACAGAAATATCCTGTTTTGCTGATCCACGTAAACAACTGGAAATACATTTAATGAAAAACTATATCGTTTAATTATGGAATATATAAATTGGTCCAAAGAATAATATTTTTATACTACTGAACCTTGTTTTATTCATTTTCAAATTGTAAATTAATTTTTTTAATTTTTTTTTTAGATAACTAATAAAAAAATGCAAAGAAGCAAATACTTTTATGAATACGACATTATGCACATGTCAGTTGGTTTATAACGGAAACAAAAAATAAAATGGATCGAGACATGAAAACGTTAAAAAAATTATGTAAAAGAAGATTAGCTGTTAGAAGAATTAAAATTGAATTGGAATTATTAAAAGATCAGCTTGGAGTTTTATATTTTCGTTATCCTGAAAACAGTTCTGATGATGATTTTTTTTATATTTGTAAATTTAGTTCTTTAACCGATCACAATTTATTTTTTCGGTTGCAAAAAAAAATTATATTTTCTTTATACGAAATGTTTAGATCGCACTATAAAAATCGTTATATTAAAAATGAAGAACTTGATTTTTTTTATAATTGTATTAGAAAATACATTCAATGGGCATTAGATCAATATTATTATATTCACGAAAATAATTTTATACATTATAAAAATAATATTTTATATTTATAGCCAAACTAATAAAAATGCAACTAGTAAGAAAACGTTTTGAAGAATTCAACTTACATTATCACGAATGGGTATGGTTTTGTCCACAAACTAGACTAGATTATAAATACGAAAAAGTGCCAACATTAAAACAAATATGCAAAAGAAAAATGGGGTTAGTAAGAATACAAATTGAAAAAGAAACATTTTTAAAAGAACTTGCTAAAGTCATTCCTATTGAATATTACAATTCAGATCATGTTATTTGGACTCAAACTTTTTACAAGTCAACTAAAATTGGTCCTCGATTTTTATACAGAGAACATTTGGAATTTTTTTTTGATCAAGCTTTTTTTATATATATATCTGTTGAAATTTTTAACTCTCATTATATTTTACCCTATAACACACAATATGATGATTTTTATATATTAATAAAAAATATGTAAATTGGGCTTTACAGCAATATGATTATATTATTTTTCATGAATTTCTACATATAAATGATATTATTTTATATTTATAGCAAAACTAATAAAAAATGAACAAAAGTGGATATAGCAAAAGAAAACCCAACAAAAAAGTTAGAAAACAAATGAAAGGTATATTTTCTTTTTTTTCTTTTTTTTTAAAATAAATTTTTTTATTTTATAACCAATTTTTTTCTTTTTTTCAGTCATGTATCCATATTTTTTCCGTCTACAAAAGGAAAGCATACAACGTTCACAATTAGTTAACATGCGTTACTTTTGTGTCAAACAATATGGCGCATGCCAAAGTTGTCGACTTAAAAAAAATTAATTTTGTATTTTTTTATTTTAGAAATATATATTTTATCACATTTTTTGTGTTTTTTTATTCCTTATTTTTTTTATTTTTTATTCTTTTTTTATACCACTTTATACTAACATTCTTTTTTTTTTCTTTAGATATAAATAAAAAAATGAATAATAACAATGATGTTGAAAATTGGGAAGAAGAACTCGATGCTTCACCGTTCGAATTCCAACAACCGAATGCAAAATTAAAAAGACCATTAAAAGGACTTCATTTAAAAAGTTGTAAAAAATTGGAAATAACAAACTTCAAAACAAAAAAAATAGAAGAGTTATATGACGACCCCCCATTCCAAGAAGAATAGATATGTGATGTCCCCCCATTTGAATTAAATAGGAAATTTTATTACGATTAAATTTTGTAAATATTTTTTATGAATAAATTTTTTTATTTTTTAGCTAACTAATACAATGTCTGGAAATTAAAATGATGTGCTAGAAACTATTATTTTGTCAAAAGAAGAAGTATTATTCATTATGGAAATGGCTAAATTATATAACAAACGATTCGTTGAAGAACTCCAACTATATAATTCTTTCGTCACAATTGGAAAAAAACGTCACCCAAACATAACGTTTGAGAATTGGTCGAAAAAACACTACCCTATTTTTAGGGAACAGAATAAATTTAATTTGTAACAGTTTTTATATGAAAAAATTTTGACACCTTATCCTTTACTTTGTTTCTGCGCGCATGCGCATGCGCGTGACGTCGTTCTTTTTTGAACCCGGGACCTTTTTTTTAATCGGCACCTTTCGGTTCATTGATCGGTTCAATCGATCGGTTCATCGGTGCATTGATTATCACCGGTTATTCGTTTTTATTTGAGCTTTTTTTCTATTCGGACGGGCGGTCTCTTGAGTTTAAAATATTTCCAACATTATATATCATCAGATGATGCTGCTCGTTTATATAAATTCATTAAACTGTCAAATATACCACTTCCTTCAACAACTTGCTGCTTAACATATCTCTTATTTTTAACAAATAGCATTTTTATGGACGCAATTTTTTTTTTTTTCTCATATTATCATATTCATATTCTCATATTCATATTATCATATTGCTAGATTATTTTGTATTGCTTTATACTGATCACTATTCATAACACCTTGTCTTAAGAATTCATCACAAATTGCAACAGCTCCATTTCTTGATCCAGTATTACCTGCTCTCCATGCAGCTATACATAATTCAAGCCTATCAAGGAGTGCAATAGGATTGCTATGGAGAAAAAATTGGTCCTATTCCTGTTACTATTCTTCTTCCTATTCCTGTTCCCGTTGATTCAAGCTTTCTAGTTCCCTTTAACTCTCTCCAAATGGGAGCTATTATTTCTTTGTATTTTTCACTCCGAGATAACTTTGGTTTTCCTGAATCAGTAGTAATTGCATCTGTTTGTATTATTATATTTCGATAATTGTGAAGATCATCTATATTATATATTTCCTTATTAGGATTAGACTTTGTTAGTACTTCCCAAAGAACAGGAGTGCTGATGTATTTTATTCCATTTATATCTATATCATCATTATTAATTAATATTAGAACTTTTCATATAAAAATTTACCATCTTTAGAATGTATTTCAAATGTGGTGTCTGTAGAATTTTTACTATAAGTACACACCCTAAGTCTGTTGCAATTTTTCCCAACTTTAAAAATTCATCAGAAGGCATTATTTCTTTAGATCCATAAGTAAGTATTTCAGGATATGCATTTGAAAAGGTAAGAGCAAATTGATTAGCTTGATCTTACGATTTAGATATATCCTCCTTTATTCCAGATTGACTATCAATTAATGGCTTGTACAATTTTGACTAGTCTATCAGCATATTAGAATCTCCAATCTTTTCACTAAGATCATTCTGCTGTGTTCTTTTTTTACTCTCTGATAATTCTTTTACAATTTGATCACGCTTTTTAGTGACTGTAATTTTTAAAAATGAGAGTTTGTTTTTATATAAAAAAGATTAAATCACAACATAAACTTTTATGTTGTGTTTTATGTTTTACGTTTTACGTTACGTTTTGCGTTTTAGCAAACTATTTAAATAATCAATATTAAATGTCCTACAATTGTTTTTAATCTCAAATCTTTATAAACGATATCGTTTGTTTCTAATAATCTTAATATAAGTGCCATTGATAAAATACTTTTTATTAGTTTTTTTTGTTTGAAATCACACTCTAATTGAAGTACATATTTATCTATAATTCTTAAGTTATCCTGTTTTTTAACATTATTCTATTGTTTAATTGATTCTTTAATGTCTCTTTCTACACAATAAAAATCACTATCTTCATTCCAGATAAGTTTATAAAGTTTATTTCTCTCGTCATCACTATAAGTTGATGGTATCTGAAAGTTTCCATAATCAGTGATAAATATAGAGTGACTTCCTGAATCAACAATAAAACCTCCTTTTCCAAACCCAAGAAGTTCCAAATATTTTTTTTTATTCAAATCTCTTTCTCGTTTACTGCTTTCTAAAAGAACGAATATAAATGTTGCATATCTTATTATTTATCAATATAATGTTAAGCGACTATTTTTTTATTAAACCTACTTTGAACTACTTTAATAGCTTCTTCTCTCCCCTGGTCAATTAGTGACAACTTTGTTTGTTCATCAATTTCATTTTTAACTTTTATTCTAATTTGCTCCATCTTTGTCTGAAATTTTTCAAGTTCACCAAGTATTAACTCAAATTCCTTGTCATCTATATGCCCATCTACTAAAGCTTTAGAAGTATAATTGCATATTGTATTTAGTTTTGAATCAGCAAGCACTTTTATCTTTTCATGCTTTTCTGCTTTTAAATTCATTTTTTTATTAATTTGTACCCCTATTATTTATAACACACCTGCTCCTAATGCTGCACCATCACATGCAATAACTACTGGTACTGCAATGATTGTTGATAAAAAACCAATTCCAATAGTTCCAAGTGCCATAATGCTTGCTAGTAATGCATTATCAACTGCAGAAATTATTTTTACAGCTCTATGATATTTTTTACTTAGCGTTATTCTCTTTTCTCTCTCACGCTCTATTTCTTTTAGAATCTTGCCAATTTTTTGTAACCGATATGATTGATCTTGGTTTTTAATAGATTTTTCTTCAGGTGCATTAGGAAGAACAGGGTAAATATTGTTATTCTCAGTAGGTATATCTGAATAAATGTTATTGTACATTTTTTTATTGTATTCCATTTTTAATAAAAAAATAAAAAAAATAACACAATAGATTAACAAAACAAAAACATTCTCTTTTTTTTAATATTACATCATCAACTGAATTATTATTATTATTAATTACTACCAAGTCATCAACAGACTCTGCTATTATACAATCTGTATAATAGCAGAGTCTGTTGATGACATTGTAATGAAACTAATGCAACACCTTTATTAACTACTACACCAAACTTCAAAAGGAATATATTGATGTGATCGACATTTTATTGTAATGTCGTGTTGCGCAAATACATCATATCTTCCATTTATTAATATTGCAGGATGCTGTAAATTTTTATGTGATTTAAAAACTATAGGAGATGGTTCCGGTTTTTTATATTTGTTTGTCAATTTATGCACTGGCATGCTATTTGACATTTTATTATATATAAATTTTAGATTGAGTTTTTACAAAATCGTATTCAAAAATGGAATAATAGGAAATGGTGAATTTGGTCCTAATAATAAACCTGATCCTGTGGGAGTATAACCATTTCCAGCAAGTAAGTACAATCCATCACCTACAGAACTTCCTTTACTCAATGGTCTCAAATTTAAACCAAATCCTGTAAATGTTAATTTAACTCCTTGTCCATTCTTTTTCATGTACACAATACCACTTCCAGAAACGTTATTAATCATAGTTGATCCAGCTGCTGAACCTACTCCTGAAAGCAGTACTGTTGCAAGCGATTGTATAACTCTTGATGTTAAAGTACCAAGAAACGGTAAAAGTGCACCAATAAATCCATTCTCTATTTTAAAATTGTGTACTAGTTGTGTTTTACTTAAAATAATTGATACACCAGTACCTTTTTCATATGCTTTTCTAATTCTATTCAATTGTGTTGTTGTTACAGCTAATACATGCTCACCATTTAAATCTGAATGCAATAACTTAATACTAGCTCCAATACCACATTCAATTAATAATAGCTAATTTTTCTCCTCGTAAATTTATCAGATTTCTATCTTGATCAACCAAATTAGTCTCCATTTTTGAATTTTTTTTAATGTTATTGGTAAGTAAAGTAAGTTTGTTATCTCTTGAATAATTTTATATCCAGGACCAACACGTGGGAAAAATGAATATATAACGTTTTCTGTTGTTCCATTAATAGTATAAGTGTAACAAATAATCTAATAGCATCATCCTTTACAAAGGATGATGCTATTAGATTATTTGTTACACTTATACTATTAATACTTAAAATGTTTACTTTATTATCTGATTCATGAGATCCTGTTGATTATACTTGACTGTTAAAACCAAGAATAGATCTAATTGAATTTATAGGTCTAAAATCAACTTTATAATCTGCTTCAATATTTAAAGTTGTTTTCAATGTGTTATTTTCTGCTGAAAATATAATACTAGTTTTATCTCCATTAATAGTTTTACTATTTTCAGTAACTTTTTCCACAATATACTTATTTATATCATCAATCTCATAACTACCTTCTAGAATGTTTATATCTATCCAAGTTGCTCCATTATCTGAACTATATCTGAAATTGTTATTTAAAGAATCAACATTTGGAAAACTGTAAAATGTATCGAGACCAACTAATGTCATTTCAGAATCTTTATCTTCACTTAGTTGTATAATAGGAGCAAACTTCTCTTTTATATGACTACTTACATCATTCAATATTATATACATTTTTTACATAGAAAAAAATTATTTTAAACTTTAGATGGCAAATAAAAATTATCTAATCACTTCTATATTTTCCATTATCTATTTTAGAAGATAAATCTATGACAACAAATCTATGAGGTTCTGACCAAGCATGCTTACAAAATCTTTTAAACTCATCTTCGTTCATATCACTAGAAACATGATCTCTATAAATATGACTTCAATTCTTTGAATCTTGAGGAAATAAGCAAATAAAAATGGCATTTTCTCTAATAGTTTGTCTAAGAAACATAAAATAATTTTGTGCAAGATAGAAACAATCTACATTACTATGTCTTCCTCTTATATAATATTTTTCACACTTATTTTGTTTTGTTAATTGCAAATCATCAAATAACATCAAACAATTCTTAAGAATATCAAGATCTTTAGGATCTGGTACATCTTCATCTGTTTAAAAAAACTTACACTCCACCTCTGCTTTGTATTTTAATTTTTTTTTAAATGTCTTCAATTATAAGTTCTGGATTTGCATTTAATTTTTCTATTTCACCTTGAAGCTTAAACAATTTAAGAATAACTTCTTTTTGTAATTTTTTTTCAAAAGAGTTTTTCAATATTTTTTATTCTGGTTGAAAAAGAGATTGTCTAAAAACTTGTAAACTATTGTAGTCTAACCAACCAGGTCTTAAAAGTAAATTTAATAATAAAGTAGTTTTTCCACATCCAGACTTTCCAACTATAATTCCTCTTATACTTTTAGCTAACAACTTAATATTACTTCGCTTTTTTTATTTACATTCCATGGCAAATCTATAATGTCCGTTTTTATATTGCAAGATATTTTTTTTATATATATAAAAGTTTCTACATATGTAAAAATATACTGCGTTAAATGTAGAAACAAAACAAATACACTAAACTTGCAAAATGTTGTGAGTAAAAGCAATAAAAATATGTAATGTGGAACTTGCACTATTAGCAGAAAAACAAAAACTCAATTTGTATCATCCACTTTGCACGGATCCAAAGGATCTAATTCTAATGGATCTGAAATACCTCATACAGTAGGTCATTTAGTTAGTTCAGTTAATTCAATAACTAAAAAAATAAAATTACCATGGGCAAAGTTCCCTGGTGAAATGCATTCACCTGGAATGAACTTTGCTGGTACTGGTACTTTAGATGAACGATTAACTTCCACTGATTCATATAAAGAATGGAGTAAACCTATAGATGGAGTTGATAATGCAGCTTTTCATCACGATCTTGCTTATAAATACTTTGATGATACTGCAAAAAGAAATTTAGGTGATAAAATTATGATCGAAGAAATGGAATCTATAAAAAAACCAACAATACTTAAAAGAATTGAACGAGGTATTATAAAATCTATTATAGTATCTAAATCAAAGTTTGGGTTAGGTCTTTTAGACCCATATGACTTAGGTGTTGAAACTAATCAAAAAAACTACCAACAATCAGTAAAAAGGAAGAAGATAAAGACCTTAAATGGACTGACAAACTTGCAAACGAACTTCATAAACCAGTTGTAAAATATTTAAGAAAAAGAAAAGTGATTGTAAATGCAATTGAAGAAATATGGGCTGCTGATTTAGTTGACATGCAATCTTTATCCAAATTCAATGACGGTATAAAATACTTATTAATGGTGATAGATTTTTTTTCAAAGAATGGATGGATTGTTTCATTGAAGAGTAAAACTGGAGTTAATGTTGCTAATGCTTTAAATAAAATCTTTCAAAATTCGAAAGATCTTAAAAAAAGAAAGTGTCAAAAAATATGAGTCGTTAAAAGCTTAGAATTTTATAATAAGCATGATAAAGCATTAGGAGTAGAGTTATATTTAACTGAAAATGAAGAAAAAAGCTGTGTTGCTGAACTTTGAAATAGAACAATGAAAGATAAATTGTTTAAGTACTTTTCAGCTAATTCTACTAGAAAATATATTGACGTTTTAGATGAAAATGGTAAATAAATACAACAACACAAAGCATTCTTCAATTAAAATGACACCAGCTGAAGCTAGCAATAAAAAGAATGAGAATATTGTTTGGTTCAATCTAAATGGAAATGTACGATCAGAGTTTGTAAAACCAAAGTTTTCAATTGGTGATGGAGTTAGGATAACTAAAAAGAAGACAACGTTTAAAAAAGGATACACACCGAGATGGACTTAAGAAGTTTTTTACTGTTTCAAAAATTCAGTTTACAGATCCACCAACTTATAAATTAATTGACGATAATGGCGAAGAAATACATGGTACTTTTTATGAACAAGAACTGCAAAAAACGGATCAAAGCATATTTAGGATTGAAAAAGTTATTCGTAAACTTAAAAACAAATAATTAGTTAAGTGGTATGGATATCCTGATTCGTTCAACTCTTGGTGTGACAATAAAGAATTGATAAGTCTGATATAAAAGGAGTAATTTACTATTACGCTTGAGCTAAATTTCATTTATGCTTTGGACCTCAATGAGGTTTCAGTGATGAAATTATTGCTTGAAAAATTCTTCGAATTTACAAAATTACAGAAAATAGCTCAGAGTTTGTAACCATAATATATTAATATACTATGGTTGTTACCATTGTCTTTATATTTTGGTTCAGAAAGTATGGTTATAATGTAATCATAATTTATATATAGATTTTGGTTATGATGAAGTTTATTTTGGCTCAGAAATTATGGTTGAAGTTAAAGAGTAATTCCATGTCAAAACAACCAGGCCATGCAACCCTATGTTCTTGGATTTTTTTAATATTTTTACCATAGTTGGTACATTTTAAAATAAAATAAATCCCAAAATTTCAAGGTCTAACTCTAAACGGTTAGTGAGTAATGGTTGTTTTAATTTTAGCAACTATTATTGATTTGGTCATTTTCTGCCATTTTAAATTTACATTTCTCCTTATAAAACCAAGTCTTTAAACGTGTAATTTCTAAAAATAATGACTTGGCTAATCTCTAGGTGAGGAAATTAAATATATAAATAAAAAACTCATTTTATAATTAAAAATTACATAAATATCAATAATAAATGTTAAAATAATGGACACCTGCCACTGGAAAATTTTTAAGTGTGCGGTAAATTTGTTAAGCTTAAAATTTCAAATAAGATCATGGTATGTTTAAAGAATATTGTGTGAAAAAATCATTTATGTACTAAAAATCATTTATGTACTAAAAATCATTTATGTACTAAAAATCATTTATGTACTAAAAATCATTTATGTACTAAAAATCATTTATGTACTAAAAATCATTTATGTACTAAAAATCATTTATGTACTAAAAATGTATATATAATTGCAGGGGCGGACCACGATTTTTTGGTGTTTGAGTTAATTAACTTCCAGGTAAGTTCTATACTCCAAACCTTTGAATGTTCATACACATGTCATTTAAAGATGTTTTCCAAAAAATTGCGCTGCAAAGTGCCTGGGAACAAAAATACCCAAAAAGTAGAAATCATCCGCCCAAATGTGAGGGGAATTGACTTTTCCAAACAGAAAAATTACTTGCTTTAATAAGACTAAAAATTGTACATATTTTGAAAATAAAATCATTTGGCATTTTAAAAAATCATTCGGCATTCAAAAAGTATAATCATGTAAAGTTTACAACACCCTCAAAACGAGGGGGTTGTTTAATTGGGTATAAATTTTAAACAAATCATATTTTTCAATGAAATTTTATTACCTTAGAGTATTAAATTTCTACCTAGTTTAGGATATTAGAATTCATATTTCAAAAAATAAACTTCCCCCGCGTTTTGGATTTCTTATTTTTAGGGTATTTGTGTTTCCTGGTTCTTTGTAGCGCAAATTTTTGCAAAACATCTTTAAATGACATAAGTATGAACATTCAAAGGTTTGGAGTATAGAACTTACCTGGAAGTTATTTAAAATACAACCCAAAATTCTCTGATTTTTTTTTTTCAATTTTCGCCAAAGTACTTTAGGAAAAAATGAAAATTTCTATCTAAATCTAAGTGGTACTTAAGTTATCACAGTTTTTTTAATGTATTTTTTTATTTCGTTTTTCTTCCTTGGTTCCTTGTCTTTTCCAATTAAATTGCTGATTTCAGATATATTCATCTAATTTAAATGTTGCAACTAATTCTACATAAATAATGTAATTGTGCATTTTTAAATTTGCAAGTATAAGATTTTTTAATTCATTATCAAAATGATTTCATATGATATTGGTAAAATTTTGAAGTCAGAATGCCATAAAACCTAATATTCTAGAAATAAAAATTTTTTACTACATGACCTAAACACTGATACTCGTCAAAACATTTTATGGAGATCTGAGTTGTGTGCTTGTGAAGAACTATTCAGTATTTGTAATCACCATTTTCACTACTTTGGAAAAAATTTGAAAAGAAAAATGACAATTGTTGTAATGTTTATAAAGTGCATAAAAAAAATAAAAATAAAAGGTAATTTGATTTTAAATATATTTTATGTAATTATATTAAAGAAACTCTTCTTTAATTTTCAAATTGTATTACTTTTCTGATACACTACGACCATTTTCTATAGACGCACGTAGAATTTGGCGAATTTACAGTGTTACAGTGGTAATAAAATTGTTCTAACGGTACTTTTGAATAAGTGTATGTAAGAAAACAATGATCCATTATGCATCTGATTATTAATTGTCTTGATTGTATTAAAAAATTTAAATTTTTAATATTCACATGGCAATTTTCTATAGACGCACTAAAGTTTTTACGAGTTTTGTTGCAAATTTCTTATATTCTGTAGTATTTTTTATCTTGTGAGTCGAAATTAAGTTGAACTTAATCAAATGCTGAAAGGAAAGGTCCTTACCGATATTGAAAAAGGTCAAATATTGGCTTATCATCGAGAAAAAGTTCCAAATCGAGAAATTGCTAGAAGATTGAAGAGATCAGATCACGTTATCCGTAATTTCTTGAAAAATCCAACAGATTATGCAACAATCAAGAGGAAACCAAAGAAATCTAGGGTTTCAGAACGTGAAAAGCGCAGAATTGTTCGACTCGCATCAAATTCATCAAGAAGTTTGAAAACAATTAAGTCAGATTTGGGTTTAAATGTTTGCAAGGAGACGATTAGAAAAGTTCTTTAAGACATCCCACACATAGTACGATCAAAAATGAATAAAGCACCAAATTTAAAGCTCGTTCACAAACAGAAACGGATGGAATTTGCCCGTGAAAACATGGCACGCGTTTGGGAACAAGTATGAAATTTTAGATTAAATTCTCATGAATACTTAAGATGTCTAAATAGCTGAATATTTTTGTTTTCAATACCAGGTGATTTTTTCAGACGAGAAAAAGTTTAATCTTGATGGGCCTGATGGCTTTAGTGGCTACTGGCGTGATTTGAGGAAAGAACCCAAATATTTTTCGACAAGGAATTTCGGTGGTGGATCTTTGATGGTTTGGCTTGGGTTTTGTGCAACAGGAAAGTTAAATTTAGCATTTACATCTTGCAAAATGAAAAGTTCTGAATTCATTGATGTGGTAAAATTATGTTTGATTCCATTTAAAAACAAATATCGACGCAAATAGTTTGTTTTTCAACAAGACAACGCCAGCATTCACACTAGTAACGAGACTAAAGCTTGGTTTGAAGCTAAAAAAATTGAGCGAATGTGGTGGCCTGCTCGCAGTCCAGATTTGAATCCTGTTGAAAACATCTGGGGAATCATTGTAAGACGTATCTATGCTGACCAGAAGCAATATAACTCTGTGGCAGAGCTAAAAGTAGCGGTATCAGAATGCTGGGAGGATATGGAGCCAAAGGTGCTAGAAAACTTGGTGGAAAGTATGCCAAAACAAATTTATCAAGTAATTGAGCGAAAAGGAGGTCCAATCGAGTACTAAAAATGTGATAAAAACATTTTTTTGGATAGATTTGTTAAAAAATGTGAACTGCGTCTATAGAAAAAAGTCAACTATCTTTTGAACTTAATTCATTTATGATTGACCTTTTTTCAAATTTGATATTATTTTTTGATAATTTTCATTATTTTTTGATACTTTATTTATAATTTAATGAAATACACTATAAAAATAAAGTTAAGTACGTTTTTAAGACATAATCCACATGCGTCTATAGAAAATGGTCGCAGTGTAGATGTGGAGGACAGTACAAAAATTATAAAAACTTTCTAAATCTATGCCATCGTCAGAAGATTTTTTATTGGAAGCTGAATGGACATTTTTAACAACCAGTCATGGCAAATCTTCTTGTGATGCAATAGATGGTACAGTAAAACAAACAACAGCAAAAGAAAGTCGAAAGAAAAATCAAATACTAACAATCGATGCAGCGTTTGAACTTTGCACTTAAAAAATGCTCACAATAAAGTTCTTTAAAATTAATAAAGGAACTATGGTTAATGTTTGAGCTACATAAAATAAACGATTTGAGAAGGGAAAAACAATACCAGGAACTCGAGGATTTCACCATTGCATACCAGTTTCGAAAACATCTATGTTGTTTAAAAAAACTAGTAACGATATAATTCCAAAATCTATTAATATAACTAAAAAATCAAGTTACCAAAATTTAAGTTTAATAAATTTTGAGCTAATGCAGAAATACAAATATTACGCATGTACATATGACTCGTTTTGGTGGATTGCAGTAGTCGAAGAAAAAGATGAAGAGTATAATGATATAAAATTAAAGTTTATGCATCCACACGGTCCATCTGAACAGTTTTTCTGGCCGAAAAGGGATGATTATTGTTGGATACCAATCACTAATGTAACAGTATTACAAAGTGCACCAAAAAGAATTTCAGACAAATATGAACTTTCAAAAAACGGTTTTAACAAAATTAATAATTATGTATTTGTAAATCACTAATTTTTAATGGATATATTATAAAAAATTGAATATCAATTCAAGTATGGATCATTTTTATATATGTTGAATACTACGATAAGCAAAATATACTAAATTTGCTTTTTTTGTAATATTTTTCATTTAATTTTGATAGTATCTATTTGACAGAAATGATTTTTTCACTAAATGTTCTTCAAACATATAATGATTTTATTTGAAATTTTAAGCATAAAAATGTTACTGCACACCTAAAAATTTTACTAGGCCAGGTGTCCATTATTTTAACATTTATAATTGAAATTTAGGTACCTTTTAGTTATAAAATGAGTTTTTTATTTATATATTCAAATTTCTCACCTATAAAATAACTAAGTCACTTATTTTTAGAGCTCACATGTTTATAGACTTGGTTTTATAAGGAGAAATGTAAATTTAAAAATGGCGGAAAATGACCAAAACAATAATTATAGCCAAAATAAAAACGACCATTACTCACGAACCGTTGGAAGTTAGACCTTGAAGTTTTGGGATTTATCTTATTTTATAATTTACTAACTATGGTAAAAATATAAAAAAAACCCAAGGAGATAGGGTTGCATTTTTAAAAAAAATTGGTTGTTTTGACGTGGAATTACTCTATAGCTAAAATATGATATGAAATTATGGATGAAATTATGGTTGAAATAATTTAAGAAGTTATGGATGGAGTTATAGCTTATATATGATATGAAGCTATGGATAAAAGTATGATTGAATAATTGTAGAGATTATGAATGGAGTTTTGGCTTAAATATGATATGAAATTATGGATGAGGGTATGGTTGAATAATTGTAGAGAATATGGATGGCTTATAGGATTAAAATTTTTTGGCCCTGGACCCGCCTTTTTCTACTACTAATCTTAATTGCATTGAAATATTCTATAAAATGTTTTGAAGTTTAGACTTTTGTGTTAAATATGAGCTTTAACTTCTTTCTATTTTTTAAATCTTGAAATCTTTATATTTTTAATTTGTTAAGATAATTTTTTTATCTTTAATAAACTCATAATTATTAAACATTTCATAAAAGTAAGTGTAATTAAGTATGGAGTATATTTTATTGTTTTAAAACAGTAAATTATGATTATAAATAACCTATTCGATTATTAAATTTAATTGTATTATTTCCTTTAAAATAGTTTAAATTTTATTTATTTTTCAGTCGTACTATTAAAATAACATTCAAAGTCAAGGGCCGACGTCACATGTTTCGAAGTTAAAGGGAAGTTTTATCAAAATATTTATATAATCGATTGCCTAGATAAATAAGGAATAAGTGATAAGACAAACTTTATTTTTTCTCAATCTCGCCATCTTTATTTATTTTAGTACACATAACTTGAAATTATTATATAAACAGCTAAATAATTAAAAAGAAAGTAAACTTCCATTGATTGAGTTAAAACAGCGTTTCAGATTACAACTGCCCACATAGACACGAGACTAAAAATTGACGTCTTTTGAACGTTCAAAAGACGTCTACAACGTTTAAAAGACGTTCAAAAGACGTCTTTCTTACGTCCTGTGTCCACTGGGTGTTTTCTACATTTTAAACAATGTCAATTATTATCACTTTTTGAAACCGATATTTCCTGATTTTTTAGTTTTCTAATGGTTATTGGTCAAAAAAATTTGACAATCTTTAGAGATTTATTTTCTTCATTAACACCAACGAGTTCAACGTAACTAAAAAGATTAAATTTCAAACAAATACACAATTCATGATAAAACAAAATCCTTAAAAATATATTTCTACAAAAAAATAGTTTTATTGAGTATTTAAAATGATTAAATAATGCAATAGAATTTTTCATCTTCATGATAAACTTATTCCAACCAGGATGTCTTTGATTATATTCTAAGCTTTTTGTTAAAAGTTTGTATTAAAATTATATACCTCTTATGTTTTTAAAGTTATATATTTTTACAAAAATGATCAAATTCGTTTTTTAATTTGTTTTCAATGATTTCTCATGATTCTATGATGTAAATTAACTTGAATGTGTGGTTTTAAAAAATCTGAAGTAAAGATAACTTAAAAATGAGCATTATTTAACTTTTTGTGTGTACGCATTACATAATAAAATTTTTTGCAACATTTAAAATCAAAGTCTAGATATCAAAAAGTATACATATATATACATATAATTAAAGAAAAAAAAAAGAATCTGATTGAAGATCCTAACGATCTTATCGCCAGAACCTTTTTTTAAAAACGATATAAATTACAATACCGGAAAGAACAAAAAAAAAAACTTATAATATAAATATACAAAATGTATCATGAAATTTCATTATATTTTGTAATAGCTACGTTATCAAAAGTATTCAAAAATATTTTCAACTGAGAGAATGAAATTTTTAAATTAATTTTTGAAGACTGGAAAAGTAATCAACAAATCAAAATTTGGTAAAACAATCCTATTCCAGAGATGTGGTACACGATATAAAATACAAAATTGATTAAACTTGTTTTACAAAGCGGTTTATTTATAAAACTATTATTTCTTAAGGCGTATTTGTTTATGGGTTTCAAAATAAATATTTCTTTAAAAACTAAAGGGCATAAACTGTTTTTCCACAGAAAAATAAAACATAAAACACAAATACATTTAATTCGTATACATTGAGTATTCTCGTTTTCATAAAAAATATTTTAGTAGGTGAGTCTTTTACTAAATATTTTAGTATTTTAATATTTTCGTCTGGAAAATTGATTAAGCGAATAGCGTGTTTCTGACGGTGATAAAGACGTTTCAACTTACTTTTGCCTGTACTACCTCAGGCAATAATTGCATAATTTATACAACTGTGAACAAATGAGTAATAAAAATGTTTTAAACTTTATTTAAATATATTCTGGCCTTTTATAAGATTCCAGTACTTTTAGACACTTTAGCGCAAATGTAATTATTATTTTGTTTCCATGTGATGTTCTCGTCAAGAAAAACACTTAAAAATTTCGTTATTAAATCCCATTTTATTTTAACTTGATCAATAAAATTTGCGGAATATTCATGGGTAAGGAACGTTTTTTCGACAGGGGATGAAAGAAAATCCATTTTGTTTTGTTTATGTTTAGAGTTAATTTATTACATATGAACCAATTTGATACTTTTTGCAGTTTATCATTCATAGTCGAAAAGAGTTGGTAAATAATACTATTAGAAAGAAATACATTGGTACCATCTGCAAACATAATACTTAGAAGATTTGAGGCTACGTAAAGTCATTTACGTAAATCAAAAACAAAACGTTGATTTTGCGTACACAATGAATAATTACATGTTTAGTTGAGTTGTTTTTTTTAAAACCGAATTGACTTTTGTATAAAAGATTATTGCTATTGAAATAATTGAACATTCTATTTTCCAAAATCTTTTCCAAAATTTTTTAAAAGGTAGAAAGGACGGTGATAGGGCGGTAATTACTAATATTAGTTCTGTCACCTTCTTTGAAAATAGGAATAATTTTGCTCCTGCTTCATAAAATGAGTCATAGAAGTAGTATAAAAAGGGCATTGTAGAACATTTTTTTTCAACCATCACACTAACTATAATTTCTTAACTCATTTTAACTATATTCTCAACCATAAAAATACGAGTATAACACATAAAAAGTAAATTTTTAAAAAAAGTGTGTTTGAAAATTTTTTTACATTTCTCCCATTTTTTCAACATGTATATTATGAACTATTCAACTAGCATGACACTGTGTTTAATTATTAACTCAACGAAGAAATAATAATTGTAAGAATCTAAGCGTAAATGTAATTGTTAAGCTATAATTTCACAAGTTAAATCTAAACATAAATGAAAGATGTCCTATTACAAATTTTTCACACTTATCAATTCTTTATTATCAACCCATGAGTTGAACGACTCAGGATACCCATACCACTTTACTAATGATTTGTTTTTAAGTTTACGAATAACTTTTTTAATCCTAAATATGTTTTGATCAGTTTTTTGCATTTCTTGTTCATAAAAAGTGCCTTGTAATTCTTCATCATTATCGTCAGTTATTTTATACGTTGGTGGATCTGAGAACAGAGTCTGTGAAACAGTCAAAACCTCTTCATTCCATTTCGGAGTGTATCCTTTTTCAAACGTTCCCTTTTTTTTAGTTATCCTAACTCTATCACCAATTGAAAACTTTGGTTTTACATACTCTGATCGTGCGTTTACATTTAGATTTAACCAAACAATATTTTCATTCATTTTATCGCTTGCTACAACTGCTGTTATTTTAATTAAAGAATGCTTTGTGTTGTTGTATTTATTTACCATTTCATCTAAGACGTCAATATATTTTCTAGTAGAATTTAGCTGAAAAGTACTTGAACATTTTATCTTTACTTGTTCTATTCCAACGTTCAACTACGCAAATTATTTCTTCATTTTTAGTTGAATATAACTCAACACCTAGCGCTTTAACATGCTTATTATAAAATTCTAATCCTTTATCTACCCACATTTTTGACACTTTCTTTTTTTAAAGATTTTATTTAAAGCATTAGCAAAATCAACTCCAGTTTTACTTTTTAATGGAACGATCCATCCATACTTCGAAAAAGCATCTATCAGCATTAATAAGTATTTTATACCATCATTGAATTTTGAAAAAGATTGCATGTCAACTAAATTAGCAGCCCATATTTCATCGATTACATTTACAACAATTTTTTTTTTCTGAAATGTTTAACAACTGCTCTATGAAGTTTGTTTGCAAGTTTATCAGTCCATTTCAGATCCATATAAATTAGATCCTTTGGATCCATAGGAATTAATTCTTTATCCTTGCCTTTTTTACTGATTGTTGGTAGTTTTTTTGAGTAGTTTTAGTTTCAATACCCAATCCAAACTTTGCTTTAGATGATATAATAGCTTTTATAATACCTTGTTCAATTCTTTTACGTATTGTCGGATTTTTTATGGCATCCATATCTTTGTTCATAATTTTATCAGCCTAATTTCTTTTTGCCGTGTCATCGAATTATTTATAAGCAAGATCGTTATGGTAAGCTGCATTATCATTTCTATTCAACTCTATCTACAAAATTACTCCATTCTTTAACTGCGTCAGTAGAAGTTAATCGTTCATCTAAATTAGTACCAGGTCCTGCAAAGTTTATTCCAGTAAAATGCATTTCCCCTGGGAACTTTGACCAAGGTAGTTTTATTTTACTTGTTGCTGAATCAATTGAACTCACTAAATCACCTCCTTCTTTTGCTGATACGAATTTAGTTTTTGTTTTTCCACAATTAGCGCAAGTTCCACGTTTCATATTTCTATTGTTTTTACTTACAATATTTTTTAAGTTTAGTGTATTTGTTTTGTTTCTACATCTAACACAGTAAATTTTTATATATATAGAAAAAAATTATATATTGCATTTTTATATACAAAAATGAAAATCTTAATTATATAAAAATGGATATTATAAATTTTTCATGGAATGCGAATAACAATAAGAGAAATAATAATAAGTTGTTTCCTAAGAGTATAAGAAAAATCATTGTTGGAAAGTCGGGTTGTGGAAAAACTACTTTATTATTTAATTTACTTTTGAAATCTGCTTGGTTAGACTATAATAATTTACAAGTTTTTGGAAAATCTCTTTTTTAACCAGAATACAAAATATTAAAACAACCTTTTGAAATAAAAACTACCAAAAGAAATTATTCTTGAACTAATTAAGTTACAAAACAAAATAGAAAAAATAAATGCAAACCCTGAGCTTATAATTAAAGACATTTCAAAAAATTTAAATGAGAAAAGAGATATCGGGTGTAAGTTTTTTGAAACTGCAGAAGGTGTACCAGATCTTCAAGATCTTGATATTCATAAGAATAGTTTAATGATATTTAATGATTTACAATTAACAAAGCACAATAATTGTGAAAATTATTATATAAGAGGAAGACATAGTAATGTAGTTTCTATATTGCACAAAATTATTTTATGTTACCTAGGCAAACTATACGAGAAAATACAAGTTTTATTTGCTTATTTCCACAAGATTCAAAGAACTTAAATCACATTTAGTTTCAAGTGATATGAAAAAGATGAGTTTAACAATTTTTGTAAGAAAGCTTGGTCAGAGCCTTATGGATTTGTTATTATAGATCTATCTTCTAAAAAAAGATTATGGAAAATATAGAAGTGGATTAGATAAGTTTCATATACCAACTTGT
Organism: Hydra vulgaris; assembly: GCF_038396675.1. Lineage (NCBI taxonomy): Eukaryota > Metazoa > Cnidaria > Hydrozoa > Anthoathecata > Hydridae > Hydra > Hydra vulgaris. The sequence continues at coordinate 6,350,769 of NC_088920.1, forward strand.
TGAAACAAAAAAAAATGAATATAAAAAAATATAAAAAATATTATCTTCTATATAAAAAAACAAAAATGGCATATTTATTAGTGAGCAGAAAAAGCAGTATATTGAAAACTAAATTTTCCCCTATTATTACACTTAAAGAAGTTAGAGAATATGGAATTGCTCTAGTTAGTTTAGAGACATATTACAGTTTTCAAAATATTAACTTTTCAAACAACAATTTTTGATATAGCGCAAATAATGGAGCAACTTGGAAGGACATAAAAATTCCAGAGGGATGTTATGAAATTAATAATATAAATAAATATATCCAATTGATTATGACAGGAAACGCTGATGCAAGTGGAGTAGTTGCAAATATTACAATGGAAGGAAATAGTAATACATTAAGATCAGCTTTAACTATTGCAGCTGGTTATAAAGTTGATTTTAAAACTTCAAATTCAATTAGAACTGTTTTTGGTTTTGACAGTGGAATATTGTCAGCTGGCTACAATATATCATCTAATATAGTAAACATAATAAATGTTAATAGTATACGAGTAACAAATGATATAATAGGATTATCGTATATAAATGGAGGAACTGATGACGTTATATATTCATTTTTTCCAACTGTAGGTCCTGGTTATAAAATTGCTCTGGAGCCGTATAACTTATTTTATTTACCATTAACACTAAAAACAATATAAAGAATGGAAAATAAATTGCTTGATCAAAATGGAAGTCTTTTGAATTTACGAGGAGAAAAAGTAACTATTACATTTTATATAAAAGAAGTAAAACAATTTTTTTGTAATTTTTTTTAAAATTATTTTATATCTTATATAAAAATGAGTAAATATATTAGTATTAAAGTAAATATTTCACACGGTCAATTGGGAAAAATTAAAAAAACAATTTATGAAGATGGTTATGGAGCTAGAATTCAATTATCGCATTCAGATCTGAAAGGTAAGCATGTATTAGCTGTAACAAAAAGACAATTGAATAAAATTACAAAAGCATATGAAAATGGTACAGGTGTAATAATTAGTTTAAGTAAAGCACAACTCATTCACAATTCTAAAATAGAGGGTGGATTTATTGGTGCACTATTACCTTTTCTTGGTACAACTGGAAGATTTTCATTATCAAGTGTTGCTCCAGCACTTGCAACAGGCTTAATAATAGGAGTAGGTTCAGCAGCTGGATCAGCAATGGTTGATAAAATTGCTGGAAGGGGTATTGTGTACTTACAAAAGAATGGAAAAGGAGTTAAAATGACAGCTGTAGGAAATGATTTATATTTGAGACCATGGAGTAAAGGAGGTTCTGTAGGTGATGGATTGTACTTACGTAGTGGATATGGATATACATCAACAGGATCAGGCTTATTATTAGGACCAAATTCACCATTTGTTAATATTCCATTTTTGAATATACTTTTATGATTTCTTGAAATTTTTTTTATATGTATAATAAAATGCCTAAAAATAATCCGTCAATACACAAATTTATAAACAAATATTTACTAGATGAACCTCTAAAAATACATCTTCCTTCTAAAGTACACAAAGATTGGGAGCACCCTTCAATATTAATAAATGATAATAAATGTGAAATATTTGTGCAACACGACATTACTTTAAAATCTCTATCACATCAATATATTCTTTTAAAGTTTGGTTAAGTAGTTAAGGAAGGTGTTGCGTTAGTTTCATTAAAAGAAGAACTTAAATTAAAAATGTTAAGTTTTCAAAACTCTGTAATATCGGAAACTGTTGATGATATTATAATAAATGCTTTTGATAATTCTGATTCTGATCTATTGATTAAAAAGGGAGTTTAAGTTTTGCAAATTTATTGTAAATATTTTTTAAAAAATATTTTAAAAAAATAATTTTTACTTATTAAAATGGAGTGTAATTGCAAAAAGCTGTGTAATAATATTTGTTCAGATATACCGAATGCACAGAGTGCAAATGATAATAAAACTTTCAATAAAATATATCCAAATCTTCCAAAGTGCACCTGATGAAAAAAATAAGATTATTAGTGCACATATTTATCGTCTAAACACAATTAGTGAGATTCAAAAAGAAATAAAGAGTGAGAGAGAAAAGAAAAATATGTTAAGTAAAAAGTCATAGAGCTGAAAAAATAATTTCAGCAATTATTAATTCATTACTAACAAGCACTATGGCTCTCGGAACAATTGGAATTTGCTTTTTAGTAACAATAATTGCAGCACTAGTACCTATTGCATGTAAAGGTGCAGCATTAGGAGCAGGTGTTTTGCCATTAATCGGAGTTCAAGTTAATAAAAAATTAGATTTAAAAGCAGAAAAGCATGAAACGATTAAATTACTTGCTGATTCAAAACTAAATTCAATAAGTGACTATATTTCTAAAGCTTTAGTAGATGGAAGTATAGATGACAATGAATTTAAACTAATACTTAAAGAACTTAAAAAATTTAAAGCTATGCTTGAGCAAATTGGAACAAATTCAAAAGAATTAATTAATGAACAAATTAAAGAATCATTAATTAAACAAGGATGAGATGAAGCAATTAAAATACTCAAAAACAGATTTAGTAAAAATGTAAACGTCAAAACATAAAATAGTGTATTAAAATAAAACGTAAAACATAAAAACCCAGCATAACAAATTATGTTGTATTTTTTATATTTCTTATAAAAAAAGTAAAATGTCATTTCTAAAAATTAAAGATTCTGAAAAAAGAGGCAAAATTGTCAAAGAATTCTTAGAGATTAAAAAAAGAATACAGCAGAATAATTTAAATTAAAAGATGGGTGAAACTAATTTACAGTCAGACTTAGAAAAATTGTACAAGCCATTAATTGATAGTCAAGATTGAATAAAAAAAAACATAAATAAATTACGCACTCACTTTTTCAAATTTTTATCCTGAAGCAAATGGAGAGATAATGATAACTGATTCTAAAGAACTATTGCTTTATCATAAAGAAAATAAAGATATGAGGCTAGTAAAAATTGCAGCAGGTTATCTAAAAATGTATGCTACTTGTAAAAAATCTACAGATACTACATTTGGGATACGTAATGAAGATGGTATATTTTATATTTGAAAAAAGCCAATACATATTAGTGAAGATAATGTAACTATTGATGATGAAACATACTACGCTACTTCTAGACTTTGGGAATTGTTAACAAAGTTTAAACCTGATGAGGGAATATATAATGAAGTTGACCTTAAAAATTATCAAAATATAATAATACAAACAGATGCAATTCCTTCTGATGCAAATCCATACAAGCCAAAGTCGTCTCGTAGTGGAAAATACAGAGAAATAATAGCCCCCATTTTGAGAGATATAAAAAAAAAATTAAAAGCGTTAATCAAAAGGAACAGGAGTAGGAACAAACATACAAACTATAATTCTTCCTAGCGATCCTAATGCGTTAATTGAAAGACTTTAATTATGTATAGCTGCATGGAAAGCAGGTAACACTGGAAGAAATGAAGCTGTTGCAATTTGTGATGAATTAATACGTCAAGGTGTTATAAATAGTTCACGCTATAAAGCAATAAAAAATAATTTATAATGTATCAATGCATATAAAAAGAAATATTTAGTTCATAAAAATGCTAATTGTTTATAATAAGACATATATAAAGAAACATGCTTTTGGAGGAAGTGGTATATTCGAAAGTATAAGAGATTTATTTAAACGAATAAAAGCGTCAAATGTAACAAGAGTATCAACAGCTATATTGAAGAAATGGCTTCTACTAATTTAGGAAAAACTGCAATAAGTGCTGCTAAATCAGTAGGAAAAGAACTTTCAACATCAGCGATAGAAGCTGCTACAAATGCTGCAGTCGAAAAATGAAATTAAATAATTGATAAAGTATCTTTAAAAATAGTTTCACAACCTGTTATTAATAAAAAAATTGATGAAATAATTTCGAACTTGGTTGGATATAATGATCTGATTAATAATGGATCTGAAAGATCTAATTCTTATGGATCCAAAGGATCTAAAAAAATAATGTAGATGAGGTAACAACAAATATAAATAAATTGATGATGGTTTTTGCAATAAGATCAGCAAAAAAAGTATCAAATAAAAATGTTATAAGAATAGAAGACCTAGTTAAACAAGGACGAGGCCTTCGACTTGCATAGATTTAACTTGTTAAATCAATGAGCTATGCGTAGCTAGATTCCATTTACGCGTACACTTGCTAAATTTTTTATAAAGTTTTTTAATAATTGCCCATCAAAAAATTTTTTTTTATATTGTATATAAAAAAACAAAATCCCAACTTCCAAAGTATTAAATTTTACAGAAATGCCAATTGTAGATATTGAATTTGAAACATTTGAATTCCATGAATATGAGCCAGTGGCTCGTACAAGTCTAAATAGTACTGGAGAAATAAGAATCAACATTGAGCAACAAGATTTGTTCACACTTCCATCTAAAGCTTATCTCTTATTTGAAGGACAACTTGTTAAACTTGCTGATGGAACGGCTTATGCTAATACAGATGCAGTGACGCTAACAAGTAATGGTATTATGTATTTATTTAGTGAAATAATATATCAATTATCAAACCAAAATATAGAAACTGTTTATCGCCCAGGTCAAGCAAATACAATGTTAGGAATGCTTAAATACCAATATGACTTTCAAGTCATATTGGTATTTAAACCATAACGCAGGGTTTGCAATAAGACAAGCATACATAATTCAGAAACCAACTACAAAAGGATCATTTTCATTTTGCATTCTTTTAAGACACATTTTTGGATTCTGTGATGATTACGATAAAGTTATTTATGGGCTTAAACATACAATAACTCTTATAATAGATATTGACGAGACGCAATTTTTAAGCTTGCTGCTGCAGCTTTAGGAAAGTTAATATTAATAAAATATCATTGTTTATGCCACATGTGTAACCATGAGATGTAGAAAGGATTAATCTTTATAAATCTATCGAATCGAAAGTGACACTTCTAGTAAGTTTTCGAACGCGTCAGTGTGATACTATAGCTGTTCCACAAGCTACTACATTTTCTTGGAGATTGAGCGTAAAGTCATCTCCTGAAAATCCAAGATATATTATTGTTGGATTTCAAACAAGTAAGAATGGAGATCAAAGTGCTAATGCTTCAATATTTGATCATTGCGATTTGAAAAATATTTACATTATGCTTAATCAAGAAAGATATCCTGCTGTTGATTATAATATGTCATTCCCAAATCAGCAATTTTTAAGAGCTTATAGAGATGCAGCTGTGTTAAATGAAAATTTTTATGGAATGAATGAATTGATCACTCACAGCAATATAGCTCCTTCTGACTATAAAGATATATACCCACTTTTTGTTTTTGATGTTAGTAAACAATCAGAAAGATTAAAATCATCAACAATAGATGCGCAAGTTAAAGCAATATTTAATACAGCTGTTCCAACATGTACTGAAGCTTTTACAGTTGCAATATCAGATAGGATGATAGAATTTCAATCAGACGGGAATAAAATGAATATTGTTTATTAAATTTTTTTAAAATTAAATTTTTTTAAGTATTATTTAATTTTTTTTCTTTATATATTAAAAAGAATGAAATACACAAAGAAAAGTTTAAAAAATCTATTAAAAGAAAATAACATTTCAAAAACATCTGACAATATTGCTACATTGCTAATAATTGCTGTGGAAAATGGGTTATTAGATTAAGAATCTATTATGGCTGAAGTGAAAGAAGTAAATGAGAAAAGATCAGTTGGGAGACCTAGAATACATTCAGTAAAAGAAGTAAATGAGAAGAATCCAGTTGGGAGACCTGGAAAAAATCGTGAAAAAGAAAAAAAAGAATAGATCCAAAATGTGAAAGATTAAGAACAATAAAGAAAAAACCAGTCACTGTTAAATTGACTAACATGGACAGGAGAAAATAAAATGTATAAATCATTTTATAGTGCTTTGCGTAAAACTAAGCATGGATGGAGATATCTTGAATTACATGATGGAAAAGTTGATAATGGACTTAAGATTGAAATATTAAATTCTGAAAAATTAAAAAAAAAAAATCTTGTCATATAAAAAATAGAAAATTTACTAGATGAACTTATTCCAGATATAGCATCTTCAGAAATTTTAACTCACACACCATTTATATATAAAATATTGACAATTACCCGTGAAATTGAAAGATTTCTTGATCATAATAAATTAAATGCGATTCACATTAATATACGTAGTTTAAAAAAAAAACTCTGGAACTTTTCAAAATTTTATTGAGGAAACTTATAATCTTTTTAACATAATTTGCTTAACAGAAACTTGGTGCAGTTCCGATGACGTAAATTCTTTTATGAACTTTGAACTGCCGGGTTTTAATCTAATTTCATTAGCAAGAAAAACAAACAAACGCGGCGGAGGCGTACTTATTTATGTTAAAAAATGTTTGAGATATTTTACCAGACATGACATGAGCATTTCCGATGCCAATAAAGAGGTTTTAACGATTGAAATTTTAACCAATAAAGCTAAAAATACTTTCATAAGTTGTTGTTATCGCCCACCTTTGAGAGAAATTAAAAATTTCAGGTCTTTTTTATGTAATGACGTCATTAAAAGAAGTCACCACGAAAATAAATTTATATATGTATTAGGAGATCTAAACTTGGATTGTTTTCAATACCACGTAAATAATAACATTAGAATTTTTTATAATGATATTTTTGAAAATGGAGCGTTTCCATTGATTAACAAACCAACCAGAATTACACACTCATCTGTTTCTCTAATTGATAATATTTTGACCACTGATCTCTTTAACAATTCTTTAAAAAAAGGAGTAATAAAAAACGACTTATCTGATCATTTTCCTATTTTCTTTTATATAAATATAGATAAAAAATTATTGTTTAATGAAAAACTAACTTCTAAGTAACGTATTTTTACGAACAATAACCTTGAATCTTTTAGAGAACAATTAACTTTAATTCATTGGAATTTTGTTAATGTTTCCGCTTTTGCAAATTTAATTTATAACTCATTTTTCAAAACATTTTACGATATCTATAACGCTAATTTTCCGGTAATTACTCACAATCTCCATGCTAAAAGTATTAAATCACCATGGATTACAAAGGGCTTGCGTAAGTCTTCTAAAATTAAACAAAAACTATACATTAAATACTTAAAAACCAAAACAAATGATGGCAAGAAATCTTTATCTCACACTTTACCTGATACAATAAGACAAAATAATGATTTTATATATGATAAAATGAAGATTGCGGAAGAATTTAATAAATACTTTGTGTCTGTAAAAACTAATCTTGCCAAATTAATTCATAAACCGAACAATCCAATTACTAACTTATATTTCCCTTTAAATTTTTACTTAAACAACTTTGAATTATCTTTTGAAAAATTCGAAAATGCTTTTAAAATGTTAAAGTTAAACAAATCAGTAGGCCCTGATGGTGTCAACGGAAACATTATTATTAGTTCATTTAATGTTTTAAAAGATGTACTGTTTAAAATTTTTTCAATTTCAATATACAAGGAATTTTTCCACAAAGCCTAAAGGTAGCAAAAGTCATACCAATATTAAAAAACGGTGACTCTACCAACATAAATAACTATCGTCCTATTTCAGTTCTTCCTGCGCTCTCTAAAGTTTCAGAAAGAATTTTGTACACCGAAAAATATAATCACTTTTCTATAAACAACTTATTATACAAAAACCAATATGGCTTTCAAAAAAACAAATCCACTAAACACGAAATTCTTGAAGTTACAATAAATATTTCTTACTCATTCGAAAATTCTCAATTTACTTTGGCTGTTTTCAGAGACCTAGAGAAAGCTTTTGATACTATTGATCACAAAATTCTTTTTAAAAAGTTAGAGTGGTACTGAATATCTGGTAATGTATTAGTTTTGCTGAAAAGTTACCTTTATAATAGAAAGCAATTTGTTTATGCAGATGAAAGTACATCATCTAGTTTGTTAAATGTAACATGCGGAGTTTCGCAAGGATCCATATTAGGACCTCTTTTATTTTTAATTTACATTAATGACCTATTTAAAGCTTCAAATCTAATTACAATTATGTTTGCTGATGATACCAACTTATTTCTCTCTTATAATAACATAATAACAGTATTTAACAACATGAACATTGAACTGGGTAAAGTTTTCTAATTGGTTTAAATTAAACAAATTATCATTAAATATTGAAAAAACTAAATGGATTCTTTTCCATCCAGCTGGTAAAAAACACCAACTTCCAATTAATATGCCAAATCTTTTTATTGATGATATTCTTATTAAACGTGTTATAGTGACAAAATTTTTAGGTGTGTATATTGATGAACGTCTTACTTAGACGAACCACATTGCAAATTTATGTAATAAAATTTCTAAGAGTATAGGGATTTTATACAAAGCAAGAAGAGTATTAAATAGACATACATTAATTCAATTATATTACTCACTCAGGCCCGGTTTTAAGCGTAGGCGACGTCGGCGACAGCCGACGGCGGCACTTTTCAAGAGCGGCATTTTCTTAATTTATTTTGTGTTTTCCCAAAAAAAAAAAATTTTTTAATTTTTTTTTTGTAACAAGAAATTATTTTTTTTTTTTTTTAAATTTCTAAGTTGTTCTACGTACTCACTCCATTTTTATAATTTAAAGTTATGGATTTTGTAGATTATAACATTTCCTATTTGTCCACAAATTTTTTGCTTAGGCGGCGTTGTATTTTACGGGAACTTTAATACAAACTAATTTTTTCAAATAAATAATATAGTAATAAAAGCGTTTGTTTGTATACATGTTTTACATTTGGGATTTAGCGAAGAAGAAACAGTAAAAAAAAGTTTGCAAATTGCCGCAATGGTTGAAAATGCAAAAATATTGGCAGTTGAACTAGAAATTTTTGAAGGATTTGATGTGGATGATCCCGTACGCGTACGCAGAAAGAGTAGACATTTCCTATACGAAGGTCGTGATGAACCAATAGTATCACCAGAACAAAACTTCAGAGTATCTTTTTTCAATCGAATATTGGACATCGCAATTCAAGCAATAAATGAAAGATTTACGCAATTATCGGAATATAACGAGTTATTTGGGTTTCTTTACAATATTGGCAGCAAACACTTTACGGATGATGAGTTATTGAAACACTGTAAGGACTTGCAGTTAGCGCTTATGTCTGATGGCCAATCTGATATCAACGGGGTCGAACTTTGGTATGAAATTAAAGCTATTGGGAGACGACTTGATACTTCCAATAGCGATCCAAAAAGTGTATAAAAATGTATTTACACATCTAATGTTGTCGAAGTATTCCCAAACCTTTCGATAGCTCTTCGCATACTACTAACGTTACCAGTCACAGTTGCTAGTGCTGAAAGAAGCTTTTCAAAGCTGAAAATAATAAAATCCTATTTCAGATCACAAATGTGTCAAGATCGTTTAGTTGGTCTAGCTACGATTTCCATCGAGAAAGAAATTGCTGATCATTTGGACATAGAAGATTTGGTTAAAGATTTCGCAGAATTAAATGCTAGGAAAATTCACTTTTAATTACGATTTGTTTTTTATTTTTTCATGAATGGAATTTGTTTTGTTTTTTATTTTTGTATAAATTCAGTTTTGTATAATTTTTCGTAATAAAATAAAAATATATTAAAGTTTGATTTTCGGTGTTTTTCTATTTTCCTTCAAATTGGAAATTATTGCATTTTTAATTTTTGCGGCGGCAAATTTGCATCTCGCCTACACATAGAAAACTGTTAGAACCGGGCCTGTACTCACTAATTCATTGTCATTTAAGCTATGCTAATATTGCTTGGGGTAGTAAAAATAAAGGAAAACTTGAACCTCTTTATTGGCAACAGAAGCATGTTGCACGGCTTATAAATTTTAAAGGCCGTTTTGCTCATGCCAAACCTCTTTTATATGAAATGAAAGTTCTTAATATATACGAACTAAATGTTTTTAATATTTTATGTTTCATGTTTCAATGTAAAACAAACTTATCGCCTATTTCTTTTCATAATTTATTTATCTACAAAAAGACAGAAATAAATGTACCGTTTTCTCAAACCAATTGTAGAAAACTTTGTATTTCTTTTCGCGGACCGTTTTTATGGAACAATGTTATTTTAAATGCTCCAAATGATATTTCTCAAGATTGTACATTAAATTCTTTTAAATTTAATCTTAAAAAACTAATTTTTTCAATTACAAATATATTGATTTACTTTTAAAATATTTTCAAGTTTATTTAATTATTTTATTCTGTAGACTAATGTTTAATGTGAAAAAAACGTTATTTGTGTATATGCTTTTTATATTATTTTAAATTTAAAATAAGTGTTTTACTTCAGCGGTTCTCGGTGACAAGACCTGCCGGTGTTCTTCGAGTTTCCGCGTTCTTTATTATTTTTATTACAAAATCTTTTTATTTTATTATTTTTCTTCTATATAGATTTTTATTTTTTTATTTTATTTATAAAAACTGTAAAATGAATTTTTAAAAAGTTGTAATAAAGAACAAAAAAAAAAAAAAAATTGCAAAATATCGAAATATTACTTATTATTGTAGAATACGAGGATGGGGATGTATTTAAAAATCAGAATAAATATAAAAAAACAAAAGATGTTTAAAAAATATTTACATGTGTAAATATTTTTAATAATAAAAAATACGACAATTTTTTTTTATTTGAAAAATCATTTAAAGAATATAAAAATTAAAAAAAAATTACTTGCTTTAAAAAAATTGAAAGCAAAAATGTTAGAGAATTACAACAAATCGCAAAAGAGCGAAAAATTAAATATAATTATAGAATGAGAAAAAGTGATCTCATAAGAGCGTTAATGCACACACCTGTTGAGCGCACACAAACGCAATCTACATCAGTCGAACAGAGAAATATACTAGATGATCCTATTCCAGATATATCATCTTCAACAATTTTAACTCCTACACCTTATATTGCAACTAATACATCAATATCTAAAAAAGAATCGAATAATTCTTTTGCAAATTGGATTATGTCTTTTGTTTTATGATAAAATTAAAAAAACAGCCAATATAAAGATTGGTTTATTAAAATCTAAAGTTGTAGAGTTGTATATATAAGTTTTACAAAAACCCAATAGAATTTAAATTAAAGAATACATCTGTTATAACTGTTACAAAAACAATTTACAGCTAAAGGGATAGAAAGTTACGATGCTTTATCCTTCATAAATGCTGCTAAAAATATTGCTATTAAAGTACTAAAAGAAAATAAAAATTTTAAAGTTTATATAGTTCTCTATTGTGAAATGGAGCGTATTGATATTAAAACAGGAAAAACTATAATTACATCTGCTCCATTTAGAACGAATAAACAAGTTGTATTAGAAACAACAGATTTAGATGAGTTTTATGAAATATCAAAGCTGAAAATTTTAGAATCATTATCATTATATCTACAAGCAGGATCAGGTTGGAGATTTGTTTCTGTTGAAAAGATGGATATAAATATTATTGAGTATAATCCTATGAGGGTAAAATCATACATTCCACTTGATAAAAATTTAGCAACTAAAAAGGCAATAATTAATATAAAGAATGAAGATGATCAATGTTTTAAGTGGTGCGTCACAAGAGCATTAAATCCAACAGATAATAATCCTCAAACAGTAGATAATGAGCTTGAAGATCAAGCTAAAAAAATAAACTGGGATAAAATTTTCTAGTATCATTAATTTTTCCAGTATCATTAAATCAAATTACACAATTTGAGAAGAACTATCAAGATATCAGTGTCAATGTATATGGTTATGAAAACTCTGAAGTTCGTATTTTGCATGATTCAAAGAATAATAATTGCAAACATTTAATAGACTTACTATTAATCTCAAATGGTAAAACTTATCATTACAGTTTAATAAAAAATTTAAGCAGATTACTTTCATCACAAACATCTAATAAACATTGCAAATAACACTATTGTAGAAATTGTTTGTTGGGATTTAATTAAGAAGAATCTTTATCTAATCATAAATCGTATTGTGAAACACGTGATTCAGTACGTATTGAACTTCCACTACCAAATTCAACAATGCAATTTACTAATCACAATAAATCAATAAGAGTTCCGTTTGTAGTATATGCTGACGTTGAAAGTTTTATCAAACATATTGAAACTTGTGAAACAAATCCGAATGAATCTTATACTAAACAATATCAGAAACATATTCCAAGTTCATTCTGATATTATATTAAATGTTTTAATGAAAGCTTTTATCAAGGTAAATTAGTCGTATTTACTGCAAGTAGCAAAACAGATGATGTTGCACAAATATTTGTTTATAGTTTACAAAAAAATATAAAGAAAATTTATGGTATAATTAAATTTCCCAAAAAGATGACATTTACAACTATAAACAAGCATGATTTTAATGCAGCAATATCATGTCACATTTGTGGAAAAAAGCTAAATGAAGATAAAGTACGTGACCATTGTCATATAACTGGAAAATATATAGGTGCAGCTCATCAAAATTGTAATTTAAATTATAAAGTTCCAAAATTCTTTCCAGTACTATTTCACAATTTATCTGGTTATGATTCTCACTTATTTATAAAGAAATTATCAGGAGGAAAATTGAGTTGTATACCAAACAATGAAGAAAAGTATCTTTTCTTCATTGTTTGGTATACATTTTATCTAGCTTTTCTAGAGAAGTTAAAATTGATGATTATATTAAAGAAGGTAAGAAAGTTGAAGTTAAACGTGAACTTCGTTTCTTAGTTATAGATTTATGCTTTTTAGTTTAGATGCTTTATCAAAGAATTTAGCAAAAGACCAGTGCAAAAATATAGGAAAATTATATTCAGGTAAAAAATTAGATTTGTTACTAATAAAAGGTGTATACCCAAATGATTCGGTTGATTCTTTTAAAAGATTTAATGTGACACAATTACCGACAAAAGAATCATTCTTTTCCAAATTAAACGATGAAAACATAAATGATGATGGTTACTCACATGCACAAAATGTATGGAATGAGTTTAATTGCAAAAAATTTAGAGATTATCATGACTTGTACAATATTTCAGATGTGCTCTTACTAGATGACGTCAGTGAAAATTTTAGAGATGTTTGTATGAAATGTTATAAATTAGATCCTGCTTGGTATTATACATCTTCATAATTAACTTGGGATGCAGCTTTGAAGAAAACAAAAATAAAATTAGAATTGCTAAGTGATTACGATATGATACTAATGATAAAGAAAGGTATAGGAAGTAGAATTAGTATGATATCAAATTGGTTAGGAACTTCTAATAATAAGTACATGGGTGATGAGTATGATCAAAGCAAACCATCAACATTCATCCAATATTTAGATGCTAATAACTTATATGGATGGGCAATGAGTAAACCACTTCCAACACATGGTTTTAAATGGATGGATGAAAATGAAATAGAAAAGTGGAAATCAGTTCCAATGTATACTAGAGGTAGATTTAGATTACCCTGAATATCTACATGATGAACATAATGATTATTCACTTGCACCTGAAAGATTAGTTATTGATAAAGTTAAAAAATTAATCCCTAACTTGAATAATAAGAAAAAGTAAATAGTACTTTATGAAAATCTTAAATTGTATGAAAGATTAGGATTAAAGATTACTCAAATTCATAGAGAAATAAAATTTGAAGAAAGTGCATGGCTAAATGAATACATTGAACTAAATACAAACCTTAGAACTAAAGCAACTAGTGATTTTGAAAAAGACATTTTTAAACTTATAAACAATTCAGTATTTGGAAAAACAATTGAGAATGTTGAAAATAGAGTTGATATTAGATTAGTTACAGACAAAATGAAGCTATTAAATTAGTTTCAAAACCTAACTTTAAAAATAGAACAATATTTGATGCTAATTTAATAGCAATACATATGAAAAAAACAAAATTAAAATATGCTAAACCAATTTACTTAGGAATGTGTATATTAGATTTGAGCAAAACTCTAATAAACGAATTTCATTATTATTACATAAAGAATAAATATGATGATAGAGCAAAACTATTATTCGCTGATACAGATACTTTAGCATACGAAATTAAAACAGAAGATATTTCTGATATTTCTAAGGATGTTGAAAACAAATTTGATGCAAGTGAATTTGACCCAAAACACCCAGCAATTATTAATGTAGATTTTAAAGTTGGTGTTAATAAGAAACTAATAGGAATGTTTAAAGATGAGTCTGGAGGAGCACAAATTGAAGAATTTGTAGGACTTACATCAAAGTTGTATTCTTACAAAGTTCTCGGAAAAGATAACAAAAAATGTAAAAGAGTAAAGAAAAATGTTGTTAAAACGTATATAAACACATGAAGATTACAAAAAGTGTTAATTAAGTAAAGAAAATAAGATGATGAATATGAATATAATAAGATCACATTCACATGAAATGTTTACAGAAGAGGTCAATAAAATAGCATTAAGCGCAGAAGATGATAAAAGAGTTACTTTAAAAGATGGCATACACACATTAGCATATGAACACTACAAACTAAAAGAAAATAATTTATGGGTCAAAGAGCCCAGAGCCCATAGGGTTTGGGGTAAGGGAGCCCAAGGGGTGGGGGGTAAGAGAGCCCAAAGAGACATATTGTTTTTTTGAGGAAAAAAATAATTTGTAAGTAAAAATGAAAAATAGTAACAGTTATCAACGTTATAATTATAAACTTATCATGTTGAAAGAATAGTTTTACCAAATGAACCACTAGCAAATTTTCAATTGATCGAAGCAGCAAAAAAACTAAAAATAAAACATTTTAGAGGTGTATTTGCAAGAGATGAATTACAGAAAAATACACAAAGAAAAGAACGTGGAATATTAAATACAGGAGATTTAAGTAGATTCAGGGATTTCACTGGATTTGCTGGTATAAAAACAGAGATAAAAAACTAAGTTTTGACTCTTATGGACTACCACCGCCAGTTGAAGTTGTTCATTATTTAAAAAGACCTGTTTATTATAATAGTGAAAGAGTTCAATTTGGAAATACCTCATTCTGTGGACACTAGTGTTTATGTTTTAAAAAAGCTAGATGAAGGACATAATTTTCAGATTATTATTAATAATCTATGGTAATTTTAAAAAAAAATATAGTTAAAAAATTTTTCTTTATATATAAAATGTCTGTTGATAAATTCGGACGCGACACTACTTCAGCTGTAGCTGTAGAAGGTTTAACAATATATCAAGCTACTAACTTGTTTATTAGGAGAGATGGTCAAAATAATGCAACAAGTAATATTAATATGAATACTAATAAATTAATAAATGTAGCAAAACCTACTAGCTCACATTATGCTGCTACAAAAAAATTATGTTGATAATAAAACACTTAATCTTAATGAATTAGGAATAACACCAAATTCAAGTTTAACATGCCTTAATTTAAAATACCAGACTATGCCACTAAATACAGCTGTTGATGCAACAACAGATTTTGTACAAGCTTCTGGTCCTGGTACTCTCAGAAAACTATGGTTAGCATTTCAAGGAACGGATCCTAATTATAATGTTATAAAAGGTCAGGTAATGTATTTCTTAGAATATATGCAGATCATGCAATTTGCATAGGAGATTATTCTAATTCTTCAGATAGTGTTGGAGGTAATAATATTCCTTTAGCCTGTAATTTTTTATTTACACAACTTGACCCACTTGACCATTCATTTTACGAAAAGTCTCTTTACAAGGTTGTAATGTGCATACAGCTAATGCAATAGGAAGATACTTTACATTAGATTTACCATTTACTACTAGTCTAGTAATTCAATAATACAATAAAACTAGTCAAAACGTTACATATTATATACAAGCCTTTATTTCAATGACTACATCAATACCTCAATAATTGTCACCTATTAAATTATACTCAGAAACATTTAGTTTTGTAAACACAACTTATGGTAAAGAATATATATTATTAGAATGCTGGTCTAGGTGTTTATCTTAAATATATTAAAATGCATGTTATTGGAGGATCTGGAAAATGGTGGGAATCTAGAGTACGCATATATGATGCATACAATTCTCCAGTAAATACTAACTCTGTTATACAACCTTGGACACCATATAACGGATAAGGTTATACAGTATTTCAAGGAATTGATCAGAATAGTGTATGTATATACTGCTGATCTGGTTTAGAAGACTTTTATCTTTCTTCGTGGAACGGTGTAAATATTAAATCATTTAATAATGAATCATCTGGACTGTTGTATCAATCAAAAGACGCAATTGACTGTACAACTACTATCTCATTTTACAGAAATTTTACTGATTCCATGCCTAGTGTTCCTACTGGAAGAAGATTAGTAGTTACATTAAACTCTGGGATGCACAAGTTGGACAATCTCGAAGTTTTACTGTAATAGGAAATGTTTTCTTTTACGCTAAGATTTAAGTTGTGAAATTATAGCTTAACAATTGCATTTACGCTTAGATTCTTAGAGATATAATTTCTTTGTTGAATTAATAATTAAATACAATGTCATGCTAGTTGAATAGTTCATAATATACATGTTGAAAAAATGGTAGAGATGTACCATTTTTTCATGTATATTATGAAATATTTAACTAGCATGACATTGTGTTTAATTATTAACACACTTTTTTGAAAAAAGCACTTTTTTATATGTTATACTCGTCTTTTTATGGTTAAGAATATAGTTGAAATGAGTTAAGAAATTATAGTTAGTGTGATGGTTGAAAAAAAATGTTCAAGAATGCCTTTTTTATACTGCTCATAGCAATTCCTAACTGTGAAGTCGTTGTTATAGAGTTAACAGCTCATATTAAAATCTCCAAAAAGAAAATTTTATGTTTTTTATTTTTTTAATTCCTTTCTTAAAAAGATTTTGTTGAAAAAAAATGCTCAAGTTTTCACTTAACCCTTTAGTCGATAACAATAGTTTAATAAAATACTTCTATTATGATTGTTTAGAATTTTAATGAATAAAGTTTCTTTATTACCGTCAAAAACACTTAAATCGTCAAGCTGGTAAATTTTAGTTAAAAATCTCCCACATCATAGTCCGAAAGAATGCATTTCCCGCAAAAACTTGCCAGAATTCAGAAAAAACAAGTATATTTTAAAACATTAATTGAGCCTAAATATAACGTATTTTGTTGTGGATTTTTTAGAAGGTTTTTAGAGAAGATATAAAAAAAAAACATTTCATTAAAAAACACGTAATAATAAGTGTTTTTAAGCGCAATTTTTACGTTCATATTGTGCGTAATCGCGTATCAATTTTGGAATCAAAAGTTGTATTCGTTTAGGAGATTGCTTCAACGAAAAAGTTAAAAAACCAACTATTACATAAATTGCTATAAAACTACGTGTATTGAGTTTTTAAGTGTTAATAAGAACAACTTTACAACTTGTGTTTTTATGTGTTAATAAGAAGCTAAAAGTTCCGAAAATGTGTCAAAAAACACGTATTTTTTGAGCTTTTAATGTTAAAAAGTGCAATTTGGAAATAATAAAAAAGTTGTAAATACAAAATCTAGTATTAAGTATATACAACTCATTTTTTAAGTATTTAAGGAAATGGCTGAAAGCCCATCAACTACGAATATGCCTTTTGATTCTCACTATTTGTTTTTCATGGAAAGATAAAAGCTTTGCACCCATAACGGATTTTCGTAACTTTTTATATAAACAATAATAACGCTTATTTTTTTTTATTATCTCAAAATATAGTTTTTAGAATGATAAAAATAAAAAAATGTTCTTATGTTTAGACATATTTCTTTTAAGCATATTTTTATTTATTTACTTGTTTAATAAGGCGGATGAGTTACGGAGGGCGTGAGTGTCTTAAAAGATTTAAATAATTTAGTCTTAAAATTGAAATGATCCCCCTTGAATTGGCAAAAATCTTATTAAAATGTTAATTGAAACATAATTGTATTATAATTAAAATGCAATTAATATTATAAAAAAAATGTTTTTTTCTAAATTCTTTCACGTATTTTTCTAATAGTAATAGTTAAACCCTAAAATCTTTAAAACTTATCCCTCAAATCTCTTTAAGTTCAACTATTCAAAGAAGAAAATAACAGATTTTATTACTTAAGGTTACAAATTATATATCTTTCTTATATTATTGTGCTTGTCATTAATTATGTAATTTTTTTTTTTCAGCGTAGATTTATAGATTAATGTTAACAAAGTTTTAACTTCATAGTTTAAACTAGATTATTTAATAACTAAAAGTTTATTATTTTTAAAATTTTGGAGAATGGCTCAAGCATCAAGTCAACAAACGACAAGTGCAAAGTATTATGTTCGATAATGATTTTTTTTAATATTTTAGTTTTTTTTTTTTTTAAATGTGTTTACAAACTAATCTTTAGATTGTGTATAAAGAAAAAGAACTTCTCTAAATTAAACATGCATTCTGGGTCATGTGATACACATCGACCTCATTCATGTTTTTTGAAAACCTCCTCTGCTCAAAGCTTTCATCAGAAAAAGTGTTGATGTTGAAAAAAAAATCTCTAAATAAACATAGTGTTTATGAGAGTAAGGCGTTAAATTTTTATTTGTGATATATTATGGCATATTTAGGTTATTGTATTTACATAAATTATTTTATAATGATTATATATACAGCGGTGGCAAAAAATTAAAGACCACTCATTTTTTTTTCAAAATTTATTTTTAACCTTAGTATAATTTTAATTTTGGAAAAAGATATCAAAAAAAGAAAAACATTTTTAGAAATATTTTTTATTGTATTTTATATTTATTAAAAAAGAATTTATAATTTTTTTACAAAATAATGTTAAAAAATTAAAATACTGACTAAAAAAAAATATAAATGGGAAAAAAAATTGGACAAAATTTTAAGACCAGTTTCAAAAATATTTCAAAAAGCAATAAAAAAATAATCTAGAAACGTGTTGTTCCTCCATTTGTTTTCAAGCACTCTTGTACTCGTTCTGGCATTGAATTCATTAAAGTTTTGATTACTTCATCAGACTTATTTTTCAAATGATGAGAGATAGAAGATTTCAAATCTTCCAAATTGTAAAGTTGTTCTTTACCAAGCTTGTGATCAAGCCACGACCATAAAATCTTTATTGAATTTAAGTCTCGACTATTGGCAGGCCATGGAAGCACTTGAATTTTATTAGAATTAAACCAATCGCTAACAACATGCGCTTTATGACACAGCGCATTATCTTGCTGGAAAATAAATCCTTCTTTCAATTGCCAAAAATCAATGCTAGGAATAAGCGAGTTTTCCAAAATTTCGATGTACCTTTCTTTGTTGAGTCTACCATCGAATAAATCAAAAACGTTAACTCCACAGGCATTCATACAGGCCCAAATGCCTATTGAACCACTGCCTTGTTTTGTTCGCTTCAAAATACATGATTCATCAAACCGTTCGCTTGGAAGTCTACACAACATTAAGCGACCTTTTCTGTTGTCTACCTCAACGTTCATTTCATCACTAAAGACCACACGGCTCCACTGATCTGTTGACCAATTTTTATGTAGTTTGCACCACTCTTTCCTGGCAAATTTTTGCTTTTTATTTAAGCGGTGATTTTTTGCAGCAGCACGCCATAAATAATTGAAATTGTGGAGGACCCTTCGCACAGTTCTAGGGCTTGCTTTCAGACCATTTGACAGTGTCCATTTCGTAGACAAGTCTGTAGATGATGCTTGTCTGTTTTCTTTCATTAATCTCATTAACGAGCGAACATCAAGGTCATTTGAAATTTTATTGCGTCCAGTCCTATGACAATCATTAATTGACCGGGTCTCTTTGTATCGTTTAATTATTTTAATAATGCAAGAGTGAGACCTTCCGAGCTTTTCTGCTATTTGTCTGATGCTATAGCCTTCTTCTTTTAATACAAGAGCCGTGAATCTGTCTTTTTCTTCAATCTTTGCACGCATTTTTGCAATATTTTTATATCCTTATTGCAATTCAAAAAATAAATGTTTATTTTATATTGAAACTCAGGTTTCGACATTTTATTTTATAGCCAACGTAATAAGCAATTAAGTCAGTTAAAAAAAAAAAAGGATTATTATTTTTAATAAGTGCAAATTAAAGATTTGAAAGTGGTCGTTAAATTTTGTCCAATTTATTTAAAGAAGATTTATAAGTACTCATCAGTTTTTTAATAAGTTAAATGCTATTTAATTAGAACTAGATTAAAAAATTATACCACTTTATTCCGTATGTTTTAATTAACAAGATATTAAAAATAAATTTTAATATGTCAATTAGAATCTTCTAAATTTTAATTTAAAGATTAAGAAACCAACTAAAAAATGAGTGGTCTTTAATTTTTGGCCACCGCTGTATATATATATATATATATATATATATATATATATATATATATATATATATATATATATATATATATATATATATATATATATATATATATATATATGTATATATATATATATATATATATATATATAACTATATATATGTTTATATATATATATATATATATATATATATACATATATATATATATATATATACATATATATATATATATATATATATATATATATATATATATATATATATATATATATATATATATATATATATATATATATATATATGCACACACACACACACACACACACACGCACACACACACTTATACTATATATCTATTTTAAAAACTAATCTAGGAAAGGAACTAAAAGACAATCAAGACAAATCTGAAGACCTTAAACATTTTCTAGATAAAAAAAGTCACGCACGGAAGCGACGTGAAAGTAATTATTCGAGCTTTGAAATGAATAATGACACAACTGATTCAACCCGTTATAGACGTCGTGAAGAAACAAAAAATGTTCTTGAATATGTTAACCGTAGAAGAAGTGGATCAATTAACAGTTCATGGGACTATTTGAGAAGTATTGCTTCAATAACTGAGATCGAAAACTTAATATTTTCTTATAAGTCGGAATTTTCTTGAAAATTTTTTTGGTAAGTTATCAGATGCTTAATTAAAAAGAGACGCATGTTTACGAAAAGCAGTTCTTACTAAATATTTAATAAATATGTCAATGAGAAAGTATACCATGCTGTGTAAAATACAGAATAATTCTTTCACTGAACACAGTTTTGAAAGTAGTATGAAATCTTATGGAGAACATAATATTTTATTAAAAACATCAAATAATTCTGAGAAAACTATTGAAACCTTTGTTAAAAATCTTGATATTGGAGATAATTAATTTAGAAAAGAAGGTGTTTCACACACAGTTACAGCATTAATCACAATGATTGCTGATCTAAATTTGAAAGTTAAAAGAATGAAAGATAAACTTAGGTGGTTTAATGGGAACATAAATCACTTTGTTGCTGAGTTTTCTGATGATAGTGCACCTGAGTCATAAGAAGAAACAATGACTATAGCTACAATGTCACTATGGAACTATAGCAGTCGTATTCGTAGTCATGAATTCCACTTTCCCATTCATATGTTAACAGCTGGTGAAAAAATGATGTATGTGCACACCTATGGAGTCAGCATAGTGAGGCAAACGTTCTTCCAACAAGTGCTATCTACCCATCCCCGTTCTGCAATGTTCACAAAAGTGAACTTATTTTCTTAGACGAATCTATTGGGTATTTAAATTCTGATAAGAAATGGAAGACTTCTAATAACACTTCTCGAAAAACTGATCTTGTCAAATTGCCAGAGTTTCAGAAAAGTTTTTCAAATAAAATGTCAGCAAATGCCAAACATCTAAAGTATCTGAATGTATTTTGAAGCAACAAGACAAAACAGATTTGTTGAGTTTGGTAAAATTATAAAAGCACCAGCTAAGCATTCTTCTGATTCTATTTAAAGCATTGGCTTAAGTTTTTTGTGTAAAATGTAAGAAGAACATTACCTTGTTGAAGATAATCGGTAAGTTATATTTATAGTAAAAAAAAGTTAAAATTATAAATAACTTTTCATAATGGATTATTTTATTAGAACTTTTATATCAAGTTATTAAATTGTAATATTTACTCATTTCAAAGATTGAAGACTCCATCTGTCAGGATTATTGGTGCACAAGCGATATCGATTGCCCAATATGGTTATCACTTAGTCGACGTTTTGAAACACAATGAAGAATCAGAACAGGAAAAATTTATAAGACTACTTCTAACGCAGATTTATACACCACTTCGAGATGCTGGAAGTGTCATTAACATAGTAGATGTTGTTGAAGAAAATTATGTTGAAAATGTTACTGCTGCTTGTCAAAGATATTTTTTATTATTTAGACTTTTTTTCCCTTTAAACTGCAACAGTACAATTTGGTTTATTGGTTATGTTGTTACATTTCATGCGGAAGAAACTTTCAAGGGTTATGGAGTTGGTTATGGAATCCTTTCTATGCAAAGAAAAGAATCTAAACATTTATCCATTAAGCAAGAATTAAAATCTTGCAGCAACAGATCTACAAAACAAGATGGAAGATATAAATGGTATTAACTTATGTGGTCTAGCTATGCACGAAATATTTGCTTGCCTTATCATTTTCCGATATCATTCATGTATCAATCTCTTTTTCGATCTCGTAAACCTGTTACAGACAAAGAATGCTGTTGCTGTTCACGTTCACTAAAATATGAGCTTTTATGTGAAGTTTGCATTGAATCTGTTGCAATTCTAGGTTGTATCCAGAAAAAAAATCTGACAGAAGATATTTTGTTCATAATATAGCCTGTAAAACGCAAAAAATGTAGCAAAAGATTTACAGATGCTTGTTGTTTCAATAAACTCGCAGCAAAAAATGAATGCAATTAACTTATTACACAACATATTCCGTAAGCATTGACTATTTACCAGCTAAAAAATGAGCTGAAGGCTCGTAGAAAGAGTGTTATTAGTTCAAAAAAGATTTGATAAGACGTAAGACGTCTATCGGGCTTGTTGTAAATATAAATTGAAACCTCGTAAGACTTGTTTTCAAGTTTAAAATATGTTTTTGAAACAAAAAATTATTATTGTTTTATATTTGTGATTTCCTCAGCCGAGAACCAAAAGGCAATAGTTCATTATTTGTGTTTACAAGAAAATCGAGTTTTAAATTGTACTTTATAATGACTTTCTGGCAGAAAGTCTGATTAATTATATATACACCTTAAATTTTTATTATTCTTGTAACTAGATTTATTGGACACATACCTCATTGGATGTTCAATATTTATTGATAATACACTAGAAAAACAAAAAATGTGGACATACGGCCTTTTGGTTCTTAGCTGATAAGTTGATGTTTTTATAAAATTCAAAAATTATTGTTATTATTGACATATGAACTTCATAATTTATTACTATGAAAGTTTTAAACAAGTTCACATATATAAGAATATGTGAACTTTTTGAAAACTTTCATAGTAAATTTATTTCTCAACCCAAATTTCAACTTCAATTGTGTTTCTTTGAAGTTATTTTCCGCTTTTTTTAAAAAGTAAGAACAGGAGAACCAAGAAGAGATCACTAAAGCTCAATGAGTAAATTTAAATAGAGCTTTGGAAAAACGGTTATTTTCATAGCCACAAATTTTAATAAAAACATGTTATTAACGGGTGAGCGAAAGCTATCGGACAAAACAAAAAAAAACGTCAATAACTTATTTATAAATAAAAAAACAAACTACTATTATATTTTTTTAAAATAAAGCATTTATCTTTTAATAAAAGTTTATTATTTTTTATATGAAAAAACACCACCATCTGCAATTGATCTCAAATTTGCTCTGACGCCTTTCATGTGCGACTGTAAAAAGTTTAAATCAATTTCTTGTAGTTTTAGTTTAATGCGATCAATCAAAACTTGCTCTGTTGAAGCTTGCCAATCTCCCTCGTAAACCTTCTGTGCCAAATGTCCCCAAATATTTTCAATTCGTTGTGCTTGAGGCACATTTGGGGGATTGGATTCTTTATCAACGTAATAGACATATTGGTCCATCAATTTAGAGGATCTTTAGAATAATGAGAACTTGCTATATCTGGCCAAAATAAATAGTTAAAGTCTCCATGATACTTGTGAATAAATGGAAGAAGTCGTTTTTCTAAACATTCATTAATATAGATTGATGAATTGATCGCTACAGCCTTGGAAGTGCGAAACAATGGCTCGGACATACCACTGTCAGATATGGCTATCCACATTAATAATTTTTTTGGAAATTTCTCTTTTCTTATAAAACGAAAACTTTCTGAGCATGTCTTTTTATTGTTTGTGTAGTATCCAGAATTTCCAGGCATGTTGTCCCCTGGAAACAAAAAAATTTTTCGTCATCCATAACTAGAAGCGATTTTGTGTTATAGAGTTGGTTAACTAGTTTCCTGCTTCTTTTCTTTGCCTTTATTTGTTGTTCTATAGTGTATTTTAGAGTCTTTTCACGTATTTAATATTTAATATTAATTTTTTTTAACTGGCGACCAATTGTCATTTAATTTACATCGAACTTAATACCTAATTTTCTCTGACCGCCCCTTTTTCGATTATTGACAAGTCTCGTTAATTTGGCTTTCTTTTCTCTAGTCCTCTATAATCTTTTTAGGTTATCATATATTGTACTTCGAGCAAATCATTCCTTTTTAAAATGATTTACGATTTTTTATTTTTTTTATATTAGGTTTATTTATAAAAAACCTTTTTAGTCGCTTTCGAAAAGATTCTCGTTCAGCTGCATTTAACCTCATTTTAAATAATTGTGTTTCAAATGATAAAGTTTATATTTTATAGAACGTTTATGCCTTGGCATAAAACCACAAAAACTAATTATTATGCTCAAATAATAAAATTAGGATTTGTCCGATAACTTCCGCATTACCAGTTATTAAAGAATATTCGTCCAGTTTAGGAAAAAAAGAATTCCAAAAATGCATGATTTTATATCTTGAAGATTTAGTTAAGTATATTTTTATTTATTTTTTATGATAAATTAAAATTTATTTCTTAGTCATTAAAATTAAAAATCTCTCTCACATAAAAATAGAATTACCTCAATATCCACATTGGTATCCACACAAACTGAAAATTGCTATTTTTATATTGTTATTTATTTTATTCCTAGTAATTCTTTTGAAAGCTTGAGTGGCTATGAAAATAACCGTTTTTGAATCGCCATTTAAGTATTATTGAACTCTTTCTTGATATGAGATTGAACAGTATTGAACAACAGTGTCAACAACAAAGCCTTCAGCAGTATAACTTTTTATATAAATGGAAACTTTGAGATGTTTTTTATTGTGAAAGTATTCCATACGTATTGGGGTATTTATGCTGAAAAAAATATTTTATTACCCACCATAGTTTTTTAAGGTAATTTATTTCATTAAATCTTGATGGATTAAACAGTTGAACTGCTGTATCTTGTTTCTCTATTAAAATAAAAAGGTTTATCATGTTATTTTTTGGTGATAGCAACTCTAAGCTTCCTCCATAACTCTCAAAAATTGCTGCCATAAACCTCATTATTTGTCACGGAATATATAATTTAATTGATGAAACAAGACCTGTTAAATGACTTCTGGTCAGTTTAGAGAGCATTGCAATCCCTATTTCTTTTTTTTGTTTTTTTTCTTATCTATTTATTTAACCTTAAAATCAAAAATTTAATTATAATTTACAAAGTTAGGTTTGGTGTCACTCTTATAGTTAAAAATTAGTAAATGGAGTGAAACCTTAATAAAATAAACAAATAAAATTAAAAAAATATTAAAACAAAGGAAATCATAAAGTAAACTACATTAATACAAATAATAAAAAATAAGTAATAGTAACATTATTACGAAAAAAGTTAGAACAAAAATAAAGAACAAAAATATAAAGGAGTAACCCAGTGGGCACAAGATGTAAAAAAGACGTCTTTTGAACTTCTTTTGAACGTTTTAGACGTCTTTTGAACGTTCAAAAGAACTTTTATTTAGGTCCTGTGCCCACTGGGAAGACTCAAAAAAATGAAAAAAAAAAGAGAGAGGGAACGGATGAGATAAGATGAGTGAGAAAAAAAAGTAGGAGAAAACAAAAATTTAAATCAGAAGAATTTTAATCGCAGAAAAAGGATTTTAATTACATAAGATTGAGAGAAAAAAATGTGTTCGCAGAAAAATATAAAAAGTAAAATACAGGCAAATTTTAATAGAAAATATATATACATAAACTACTACATACAATCTTAAAGCCTATATTACGCATTACATAGATGAGTTAAACAAAAGTAAATATCAAGATAAAGAAAAAGCAATATATTAATAATTTTTAATAAAAATTCATACATTAAATATATTATTTTTCATTAAAAAATTCATTGATAATTTTTGTTAAACTTAATTTTTTTAATTTAAACAAATTTAATCTTCAAAAGCATTATCGTTTTTAAAAATACAAAGCATATACAACAATATAAGGTAAGTTAGCAAAAACGGCAGATTGGTTAATATTTACCGCAAACATCATGGAATCTGAGCAAACAGCTTCTAGGAATAAACGAATGAATAACGGTTTTTTTTAAATAGCCATCTAGCATCGGACCAACCAAAACCAGGCAATTCCCAACATTCTCTTTAATTTCTGAGTCCATTTCTCTTCTCATTGAGTAGTCCATTGAGTAGGAAATTTCATTTCGTTTTGCAATTACAGTCTCTCAAATGATGAAAGTCTCAGCACAGTCTATATGCAGAATTTACCATTTCTTTCAGTTTGGGAGGATGTTATTTTGAATAAAAAAAAAATATGGTAATATAAATATGCCGGAAACTTTAAACCCAAATTGCTAACTTCTATATACCCTTAAACTACTAAAAACTAAAACTGACGGAAACGACACAAAAATTTTTGATAAAATTTATATCTAAATTTAATAGCTAGATTATCGACAATCGGTTCTTTTTTCAAAAAAATTCGCAAGTGGGAGAAGTTACATAGAATAATTACCAGCGTGCATTCCTAAGGCAATGCCTGATATTTTAATTTATATAGATAAGAACTCCACCACCGCGTTTATCATTTTGCCTCTCTTAAGAGATAAATTCAAAATGTTCAAAATAAAAATTTGTGTTATTAAAGCTTGTCAAATTAATCCAACTTTAACCAATCTTAAACAAATTATATCAAAAAGGTTTTTAGTTTCTTCAATAAGATTTAAAAATCTTTTAAAATTACGGCTTCATAAATTAATGTGGAAGATTCTTATCTGATCATAATTTTTGTAATTAGTTTTCTTAGATGAAAAAAACTTTTCTAATTCGCTAAGAAAACGATATGAGGTATCAGTAAGTAAATCATAATAGGATTTATGGCTAAACCTATGTTTTCATCCGATGAGAAATAATTAGTTTCTGAAAAGTTAAAGGTTAATGAATCAAAAGCATTTACTTCCGACATTTTAATTAACGTAAAATTAGAAAAATTTTTTTTTGTAATACTTAACTTAAAAATTACTTTTTATGTTCCCTACAAAAAATTGTGTCAAACTTAAAACTTGAGTTAAAAGAGTGTGGATTTTGAAAAAACCGAAAATTAAATAATTTTTTAAGTATTGATATTAGCACTGCAATTTTTAAAATATCTATTCAATGGCAGTTTAGTGAAAAGTTAAAAAAAACTTAGTTCTAGTTTTTGCTGTTTAAATAACACGAGAAAATTCTTGATGAGCCATAAATAAATATTACTTGCAAACTTAAAAACTATTCAAATAAAAGGGTTGTAATAAAAATTACATTTTTATTACAACCCTTTTGTAATAAACACTAATTAAATAATAATAGCAATCATATCATATTTCAAAAGTAAATTTAACGAAGAGAATTATAAAATTAACAGTATTACTTATATAAATTAAATATAGTAATGGTAACAATGATAACAATAATAATATTAAAAATAGTAACAAATGTAATAATAATATTGATAAGTATAAATATTGTAAATATAAAATATAGTATATTGATATTTATAATACTTAAAACGACAGTAATAGCAATATGATCTACGATAAGCTTAGCATTATACATATAAAAGGACCAACTGCCAAAGAACTAAGAGAATGATTTGTCTTTTTTTTAAGCTAGTAAAAAAGAGAACCTTTTTTTTATAAAGAAAAATAAATAACTGACTTTTTTTTTTTTTAATTCTTATCAGTCATAAATACTTTTTCATATCAGTCATAAATACTTTTTTCAAGATTTCAATGTCAGTCATAAATATTTTTTCAAGATTTAACCTTATTTTTAAAATAATATTTATGTTATGGTTTTTTCAAGTAATGTATTCATCGGGAAATACATTAAAGAACTTCATTGAACATTCTCTTTTTAAGATGTGATTAGAAAACTTCAAACCT
Organism: Hydra vulgaris; assembly: GCF_038396675.1. Classification (NCBI taxonomy): domain Eukaryota; kingdom Metazoa; phylum Cnidaria; class Hydrozoa; order Anthoathecata; family Hydridae; genus Hydra; species Hydra vulgaris. Next base: position 6,379,232 of record NC_088920.1, read on the forward strand.
TTTCTAATGTTATTTTATAATAAAATTATGAAAGTTTTTTTTTACAACTTTGATAAAAAAAAAAACTTATAAAAAAGCAATAATCAATAACTATTTTTTGCAATTCAATTTATCTAAATGAATCTTAAATTTTATGTTAACTTTTATCATTATTTTCGATGTTTTCTTATTAAAAGTTTAAATGCATGAATATAAAAATTTTATTTGGAAGAGAAAATATTTTAGCTTGTTGCATTAAATATTTTTTTTGGAAAAGGTTTACCTAAACAAAAGTCAGACTTTTCACAATCAAGATGTACGTCATATAATGCTTATAATAAAAACATGAAACTTGCAGTTACCGTATACTATGTCTATATAAACTGTCTATATAGACTTTATTATCTATATAGACTAATATTTAGTAATAGACTATGAATCCGTGTCGCCCAATTTTGAATACGAAACTTTATTTTAAATAACATTTTTGTATAGTATTCTGTCAGGGTTCCCTCCCTGTGTTTCAAAATACTATTCCGATTTGCATTCTATGTAAAGAATTATTAAAAATAATTATGCTTTTAATTATAAATATTTATTATCAATATATAAAATTTAGATGTTTTTCAAATTTAATATATGAAATTTAGATGTTTTTCTATAATATTATGAACAATCCATGGCAATAATATTATCTTTTATTACGACACCATTAATTTCTAAAAAGGATGGTTTTTTATAAAATATTTTGTTCCGCAATCCTGTTCCGATTTGTCAAAAATGAATTATAAACTTAAAAATTTAGTAACATCGTAACATATTTAATGGAAAAAAAATGAATATAGTAATAGCTTTTGATTCTTATTTTGTATTAAACTATTTAATAGTGGTTAAAACCATTTAGTTTAAATACCTCATGCCTAATGGATGACTTTATTGTTTTTAAATCTGTAACAAATAAAATCATCATAAAAAATCAGAAAGTGTAATTGCTAGCGCTGTTATTGCATTTACTGCAATAATAATAATTTTTGAAACAGACAACATTTTGGTTTAAAATGATTTCAAATGTGTTTAAAATATTTTAAAATGAATACAAAAGATACGCGTGAACATGCAAACGTGCAACGTGGAGTGGTTTACACTGAATTTTTTTTGTTTTGCCTAATTAATACTGAAATGTTCATAACAATTAAAATAAAGTTAGAGCAGAGAGGGGCTCAAAGAAGATACGAAAAACATTATATTACTATGCATTAACCGAAAACTGAAAAAAAGCTTATTTTAAAATACTATTGAAAAATTCAATATGTGCACTAACACAATGAGTAACCTTTAGCGTTGTGTACAAAAATTCTTATCTACTACCGACATCAGACAAAGACAAGAATCTTATGCACACACCGAGACCGTTGGCTTCGGTATGTACATGTACTGCTTGCTCATATGCTGCTCCAAAAAAACCTGTACTATTAAATAAAGTACCGCAAAAGACGTAATTTGTAAAAAAAAAAAGAGAAAAAAAAAGACCTTTTCGCAAAAATTTAGAGGAGGCGCAAGGCCCCCTTGGTACTCCCGTCTTTTCTGCACTTGATAAACGTCATTTTTGCCCTTGATTAACGTCTTTTCTGCCCTTGATAAACATTTTCAAATAACTTTTTATTTTCTAAACAAGTCATTTTATGAAAGATATTTGATTTTTGAACAAAAAAATACGTGAAATAGGAACAGTATTTTGGAACGGAGGGAGTATTTATTCAACGAATACTATTCGTAAATACGAATATTATTCGCAAACTGTCCTCGATCAAAAAATTTGAATCGACGCCGCTCACACTTAAAATGTCAACATTTCAAAATAAAAAGTAAACATTTGTTAATGCCTTGTCACATTTTGATATTTAGACACTTGGTTCTTAGAATATACGAATTTCTTGTTCAAGCAACTGAGCGCAGTGGCTAGTAATGTTCGTTAATGTCAAGTAAAGACATAAAAATAACTAACTTCAAAGTCTAAATAAAATGGAGTAATCGTTGCCAAAAGTGAAATAAATATATTTATAGTTTAACGTTCCTAGTGTTTCAGGTTCTATTTACAATTATTTTGTTTAAATCTTTATCATGTGTTTATATTTATCTACAAGTTTGATAAAATTAATAAGCAGGTTTTTAAAATTCACTTTTCCAAAATGAAAATAATGATATATATTGCAGGTGGGCTTAAATATCAAGCCGCTTGCACTATATATAATTCCTTTTTTCGTGTATTCATACTTTATTTATACTATATATATATATATATATATATATATATATATATATATATATATATATATATATATATATATATATATATATATATATATATATATATATATATATATATATATATATATATATATATATATATATATGTATATATATATATATATATACTCTTGATACTATACACTCTTCTATAGAACTCAATATTGGTACATCTCTTGGCATCTCAATCAAAAATAATTTCCATTGCACTCTTATATAGAGTTTCTTGTTTGAACCATCAATCTCACCAACAAGGGTGTTATTACTAATTAAACTAAACTATGCTAGAGGCGACTATAAAAATCTAAACAAATTTTTTGCACATGCAGAATGGAGGATACAACTTGAAAAGTTCAAAAACAATCCCATTATGATAAACCAACTCATTGAGTTTCGATACCAAGAAGGATTAGCTAAATATGTACCAAATCAAGCAACATTAACTCAAAAACAGAGATCAAAACCAAAATGGTTTACAACAGGCATTAAAAATCTAACAAAAAAGAAATATAACCTTTGGTCAAAACTGGTTGCCAGCTCACCCATTACTCATCTATCTATTAGCCTACTCTTCAAAGCAACTTGCAAGCAGTTAAAAAAAGACATAGTTGCTGCACGAAGAAGCTATGAATCAAACTTGTCTCACTTTCAAAATCTAAACCAAAAGTTGTGTACAACTATATTTTCAGCCAAAAAAAAGCAAAGTTTACTGTTCCCTCTTTGATAAAAGATGGCATGGAGCTAACAAAATCGCTTAAAAAGCAGAATATCTTAACAAACAGTTTCAGAGTACTTTTTCTAAAATTTACCACAAAAACAGGACTGATCAGGTATGCAAGATTGATCAATTTGATCTTAATGAAACTGCCGTTTTTAGCGAGTTGAGTGCTTTGAAGAAATACAAAGCGATTGGCCCTGATGGTTTAAGTCCTTATGTTCTCAACGAGTGTGCCACTGGTTTAGCTTGGCCTATTTCTTTTCTGATAGTTTCATCATTTGAAACAGGTATAATACCTAATAATTGGAAAGAAGCGAATGTGATACCAATATATAAAGAAAAAGGTAAACATATAGACCAATATCTTTAACAGCTATAATATGTAAAATCATGGAAAGATTGTTGAAAAAACATATGACGAGTCACCTGGTTCAGCACCAGTTAATCACTAAGCATCAACAAGACTTCGTAAGACAAAAATCATATGTTACAAATTTAAATCGACATTACATCAGAGGTACTGAATTGTGGCCTTTACGGAATCATAATCTATCTGGATTTTGCTAAAGTCTTTGATAAAGTCTGTCATGAAGCGTTAGTTGTCAAATTTGAGGCCTATGGTTTCAAAGGAAAACTACTGAGATGGCAAAAAACATTTCTTATGGACAGAAAACAAAGAGTTCTTGTTGACGAAAACTACTCTGAGTAGATAAAAGTTCAGAGTTGTGTGCCAAAAGGATCTATTCTAAGTCCTCTACTGTTTATAATGTACATAAATGACATGCCAGATGATGCCAAATGTTCACTCAAGCTCTTTGCTGATGACAGCAAACTAATAAATATAATAAAAAATCAATTTGACATTGAACAGCTGCCGAAAGATCTTGATGCTGTTTCTAAATGGGCAAATATTTGGAAAATGGAATTTAATGCAAGCAAATGCAAAGTATTGACGATAAAAAATCGTTCAAAAAAATAATCTATGACCACAAATTCAGCATACAAAATAAAGATAACAGCCGAACATATTTATTGTCTACCAACCAAGAGCGAGATCTTGGAATTTTAATAACAAGCGATCTAAAATGGTCAGCTCAATTAAAAACAGGCAGCAGTTAAAGCTAATGCACCACTAGCTTTGCTCAAGTGTAGGTTTAGATACTGGAACCCTTCAGTGTTTAAAACACTTTATACCTTATTTGTGAGACCTCACCTTGAGTATGGAAAGCCTGCATGGGCTCTACTTAACAAAGTCGATGAAAAAGTTATTGAACTAGTACAAAGAAGAGCCACTAAATTACGCCATTCATTAAGGGAAAAAAAATATGAAGATCGACTAGCCCTACTCAATATCCAATCAATCAAAGTACGTAGCACACGGGTAGATGCAATTCAGTAATTTAAGGAAAGCACTAGGACCAGTGCTTTCCTTAAATACTACATCCTGGATCCACCCTCCAAAAAGTCCCAATCCGGCAATTGTCCTGGGCCAGCAGGTGCAGTAAGAAGAAATATGGAACGACTATCCAAACAGCTCACAAATAACTGTCGTCAAAGTGAATACTTTTTCTTAAATAGAGTGGTTAATATTTGGAACACACTTCTGGATAAAGTTAAAAATTCCAAAACTACAAATTTGTTTAAAAATAGTTATGATGCCTATATGAAAACAATATGAAACTTATATACAGTTCAACTGTCATAGTTGACCATATTCATTTGGTCAGCTCCACTTTATGCCACAGCATAATCTTATTATTATTATTATTATTATTATTATTATTATTGTTATTATTGTTATTATTATTATTGTTATTATTGTTATTATTATTATTATTATTATTATTTTTATTATTATTATTATTATTATTATATATATATATATATATATATATATATATATATATATATATATATATATATATATATATATATATATATAAAGTTTGATTATTTAAAAAAATGCAACTTTGTGATGGAACTTAAAGTATCATGCCCTTCGGCAATTATCAGCCATATTTTATTCTTTAAATTAAGAAAAAACCGTTAAAAATACAAAATACAGAAATTGACAGAAAAAACATAACAAAGCAATGGAATGAGTTCTGACGTCAAAACAAACAAACAGTATTTAATTAATTAGAAAATTGATCAATCACCCGTGTCGAATAGGGCGAGAAGAAATTTGTTTCGATGCCTGCACTTGGAAAGCATTTCACTTTTTTTGTTTAGTAGATTTTTATTTTTGGAAAATAGAATTTCATATTTTTCGTTTGTGCATAGTTTGCAGGCCTTGGTGGTTGGGTTGTAAGCATTGCATTGTCTAATTATTTTCCATTTAACAACTGGGTTTAAGTTAGCATGTTTTAATTTCCAAAATTCTTTTGACAACTCGGTGTCGCTTTTGTACTTTAGAATGTTAAATGATTTTATATGGTTGGCATATCTAATTTTGAATGGTGTTTCACTTATACCAATGTAGGATTTGTTGACAGGAGTGTTAGTAGGATTATTGGAACTTATATTGGCTTGGTATATAATGTTTTTTGTTAAGCATTGGTTTGATAAAGGGCAGGTATTTTTATTAAGGCAGTTACAGTTGGTTTTAGGTGGAATTTTTTTGTTGTTTATAATTTGTTGATTGTGTGCGTTTAAAAAAGACTTCATATTCGGCATACAGCTATAACTTATTTTTATCGTGTTTCTATTAAAAATTTTGTGGAGTCTGTGATTTATTGGGAAGTGTTTGCTGATCAAGGTTAAAAAGCTTTTTCCTATATTAGTGCTAATATTTTTGCTGAAAGGAGGGTTGAACCATATGATGTTGCGTTTACGGTTTTTGGTATGAGGAAAATTTAAATTAGGGTGATATGAAAGTTTGTGATTAAAACCGGATCTTAATAGCGCGTAATTGTATATAGGAGTAGATCTTTGGAATATTTCTTCACTTGACGAATTTGCAGACAATCTTAACTCAACTGAATGCGGAAGCTGCTTTAAAATATTAGGCGGGTGGTTCGAATCGGCATGAATGTAGTTTAAAGAATTTCCGGGCTTAGAATATGGTTGGAAAGTATGGTCATTAAGATTTAATGTGACGTCAAGGTAATTTATAATTTTCATATTGCACTGTATTGATATAGTGAGAACAAGAGACTTTGTATCATAACTTGGTACAATAAAACAACGTATATATATATATATATATATTTATATATATATATATATATATATATATATATATATATATATATATATATATATATATATATATATGGTCAAAATAAGTTTGTACCAAGCCCACTTGCTAATATAAATTTTTTTTAATACTGAGTATGTAATACATTCATGCAATATAGTATCTTTTTTTTTAAATTTATTTTTATTATAATAAAATATTAAATTTGACACAGCTAAGAAATAAAGGGTATTTACTCATATTCTTATCATGTTACAGTGTAATATGATATGAATGTAAATGTGTGCTTTTTGTTTTATTTTTAATTTTCAAGAATTATACTTGCTTGACACAGTTCTATGATTTGACTAAGGCAGATTTAAAATAACTCAAACAGATTTAGTAAAGGAATTTATATTTCTTTTTTTTTTTATTTTTTTTTTATTTTGATTTTTTACAATGTTTGTTACTTAACTTTCATTAACATATAGTTTGGTTATTTGAATTTGGAAAACTGTTAATGAAAATCGAAAACAGTACTGATCATCCTAATACTGGTTATTGTGGAAAGTAAATAACAAACTCATATTTACTTGAGAATTAAATCATTTTTTCAATAACTTTGTTTTTTTATTTCTTAATTGATTAATCAAATTGCACAACTTTTTTTTACTTGTGAGTTCATTGTCTCCAAAAAAGCTTAATAATTTCATGCTTATTTACTATAAACATAGAATTTAAAATAATTTTTTTTCTATTCAATGCAGACATTTTATTTTGAATAGCAATTCAAAATAAAATGTCTGCATTGAATAGAAACAATATTATCTTCTATTTGCTGATAAGATTTTTGATTTTAGCAAAACTAGAATCTTATATATATGCCATTTTCTCTGGAAATATACAAGTAAAAATGGTAAAACTATTTTACTTAAGGTAAGATATATAAAACTTCTACTAACCTAAGACACCATCTCTTTTTTTGCTCATCATAATCCATACAATTTTTTTAGAAAAGGAAAAAAAAAAGAAGAATAATAACTCTCAGACCAAAAAAGACCAAAAAGTTGCAGATAGACTTTGCTTAATTAGAAAGAATTTTGATAAAATAACCAAGTATTGGGAGACTCTTCCTAAAATTTAGCAACCAAAATGCAAGAGCTATGATACAGTGTTTGGGGAAACAAAGGATGAGTTAACTTTGACTAAATTAAAGTTTTTTGGTTTCATTGCTAGTTTGTTGCAGAAAATCTTACTGAGGTTATCAAACCGATGCTCCAACAATTTTCTTTCTTGCTTATATAGTATTATAGTACTACAACTCTTGCCCATATAGTGCTTATAGTACTACAACTAATTCTTTCTTGCTTACATATTACTTCAAATGAATGTGATCAAGCTTTCATACAGTTTCCAAATTTGTAATTTGTAAGGAAAGTTTGACTTGTAACAAAAAATACGTAACAAAAAATAACATTTATTTTATCATCTACTCTTTTAACCGCATTTAAAATTTTATACGTTGGAAGTCGTTTCAACAAGTTTTAATTTGAAATCAATAAAGTTGGTGTGAATTACAAGATTTTGTTCTTAAATAACGGTGACAACCCTGATTTGTACACATACATATATATATATACTTAAACATAGCTACTCATAGAGATTTTGTAGCTACTTATAAAGAGTTTGTTGTGCAAATATTATAAAAAATTTATTTTTTAATTATTTACATGTGCATAATATTTTAATTATTTTTATAACTTATTAGGTAATTAATTTCACTATTTAAAAATTTTTACTAAATTTTTATTTTTTTTTAAAAAGTTTACAAAACATTTAAACAAGTGCTGTTAAAGTGAATTTCGAAGCTCAAAAGTTTACAGATAATATATACTAAAAATAGAAGTAAGTAATAATAATATAAAATTATGTCATTATACTTTAGTTTGTAAATTTAAGAATTTTAATATTGCAACATTTCACTAGAGCTTATTAAAAGATTTTTCTTATCTATGTCTAATATCAACTAAACCTCTGTTTATGTACATATTTACATACTGTTTATATAAGTTATGAATCCTATAATTTTAATTAGTATAGTTTTATCAGTATATTTATCAGTATATAATTAGTATAGTGTTTCACAGAAACCAGAACTGTCAGTAAATGTGTGTTTACTTGTCATGCTTTTTTATTTAAAACTCAGTGAATAAATCAGAAATAAAAATTGTTACAGGGTAGTCACATAGATTTACTTTTTATTAAAGGAGAAAACAGAAATAGCACCAGGCTCCTAATATATTACTCACCTAAATAGAAGTTCCTCATCTAAATAGACGGGCTTTTTATAGTAACTTTATTTTCCTTAATTAAAATTTTTTTTAGTGGTCTGTAAATATAAATGTTTCATGATTGTATCATAATTATTTGTGGTCTATTGTGAATTTAAGCATTTATTTATGTTGTGATTGAGACAGATAAATTGTTATAGTTTGTTTTTAACTAATACAAAAGTAATAATTTTTGTGTTTGTTTTTAGGTTTCTTTTTTTTTTCAATCTTAAGTAAAAGATTTTAAACTTATTTTAACTTACTAGAAATCAACCCTGTTTTACTAGAAATTTTTTAAAAAAAGTTTTAAGCCTGTTTTAAGTTACAGGAAAAAATATTAAACTTTAAGTTGATTTGTAAAGCCATAAATTATATTTTCTAAAACCCAGATGAAAGTGTTCAAAAAACAGTATCATTTTTTTAAATAAAGGTAAATTTTTGATATACTTCTCATTATAATTAATTTAAAATAGGTTAATTTAATTTAATGTAGGTATATCATAAACTTAATATCATATCATATCATTAATATCATATCATATTATTAATATCATATTATATCATAAATTTAAAATAGGTAATATTTTAATATACTTCTCATTATAAAAGTTACTAAAATTTACTAAGCATCCTATGCTTTTATTTTCATCTTGTAAATAATTAGTTGAAACAATAGATTTAACAGGCCAAAATATTAAACCTTTAGTATTTTGACCTGTTGAAGACAGTTAATTATAGTTGGTGATGATTATTTACATTTGATGACTTGTTGACAATACTTGATAATTAGAAATAACAAGATGGAGTTAAATATTTTGTTATAAAAGTTACGCACTCTAACGGGTGATGCGGAAGTTATTGGACAAAATAAAAATGCCAATAACTTATTTATAAATAAAAAAACAAACGACTATTATATTTTTTAAAAATAAAGCATTTATCTTTTAATAAAAATTTATTATTTTTTATATGAAAAAACACCACCATCTGCAATTGATCTCAAGTTTGCTCTGACGCCTTTAATGTGCGACTGTAAAAAGTTTAAATCAAATTCTTGTAGTTTTAGTTTAATGCGATCAATCAAAACTTGCTCTGTTGAAGCTTGCCAATCTCCCTCGTAAACCTTCTGTGCCAAAAAACCCGAAAAATTTTTAATTCGTCGTGCTTGAGGCACATTTGGGGGATTGGAGTCTTTATCAACGTAATAGACATATTGGTCCATCAATTTAGAGAATCTTTAGAATAATGAGAACTTGCTAAATCTAGTCAAAATAAATAGTTAAAGTCTCCATGATACTTGTGAATAAATGGAAGAAGTCGTTTTTCTAAACATTCGTTAATATAGATTGATGAATTGATCCCTACAGCCTTGGAAGTGTGAAACAATGGCTCGGACATACCACTGTCAGATATGGCTATCCACGTTAATAATGTTTTTGGAAATTTCTCTTTTGCTATAAAACAAACACTTTCTGGGCATGTCTTTTTGTTGTTTGTGTAGTATGCAGAATTTCCAGGCATGTTGTCCCCTGCAAAACAAAAGTATTCGTCATCGATGATTAGAAGCGATTTTGTGTTATAGAGTTGGTTAACTAGTTTCCTGCTTCTTTTCTTTGCCTTTATTTGTTGTTCTATAGTGTATTTTGGAGTCTTTTCACGTTTTCTATATTTAATATTAATTTTTTTCAACTGACGACCAATTGTCGATTGATTTACACCGAATTTAATACCTATTTTTCTCTGACCGACCCCTTTTTGATTGTTGACAAGTCTCGTTAACTTGGCTTTCTTTTCTCTAGTCTAGGATGTCGGACGACCAGGGTGCTTTCTATCAGAAAATGATTGAGCAGTTTCAAGTCTTTTTAGGTTATCATATATTGTACTTCGAGCAAATCCTTCCTTATCAAAATGATTTACGACTTTTTTTTTTATATTAGATTTATTTACAAAAAAGATTTTTAGTCGCTTTCGAAAAGATTGTCGTTCAGCTGCATTTAACCTCATTTTAAACAATTGTGTTTCAAATAATAAAGTTTATATTTTATAGAACGTTTATGCCTGCACATAAAACCACAAAAACTAATTATTATGCTCAAATAATGAAATTAGGATTTGTCAGATAACTTCCGCATCACCAATTAGATACATTTTGTAATACATTTAGTTATAAGCGTTTCATTTAACTAATAGAAAACGTAGATAATATTTTTAAAATTTACAGCACTTAGACTCTACAATAATTTTTATCATTTATGGCATATATGTAAATACATGACACTCCTAATTTATTTAAGTTTTTATCTTGTTTTTAATAGTTAATTTTTGTCTATTTTAATTCGTTTATTTTAAATTTTTTTTTCTTCCTTGAAAGTTAAATTTCTTATATTTAGTGTCAAGAAATAGTTTGACTTCTGATGAACTGATTTCAAGATGTTGTAATAAAACAAGACATAAAATTGGAAGTGTCTGGTTGCGATGGGGAAGACATCTAGGCTTAAGTGAATCAGATCTTTATAACATTGGTTGTGAAAATACAAAAAGCTATGAGAAAGCTGACAATGTTTTAAAAAAGTGGAAGGAAAAAAACGACAATCTTACATGGGTGCAATTAAAAAAAGAGTTAAAAGCATTTGAGTGTTATGATTTAGTTACTGAAATTGAGAAAGAAATCGGAGGTAAGATTAACTAAACAGTAATAACATTTTTTTTTTTTTTTTCTAAGAATGTTTCTTTAATTTAAACAAATCAAAAATTGTGTTTTTGATTTGCTTCAGGTTTATAAATTTCTTTTTGGTTTTTAAATAAAAATAATAATTTTTTAAATTTTAGATAACTTATATAGACAAGAAAAAAAAAGGTAAATAAGTCTATTTATTTATATTTATATACATTTTTATTTTATTTACTATATGATAATAATTACTTATATTTATATATATGTATGTATGTACGTATGTATGTATATATATATATATATATATATATATCTATATATATTTATATATATATATATTTATATATATATATGTTTATATATATATATATATATAGATATATATATAGATATAGATATAGATATATATATAGATATAGATATATATATATATATATATATATATATATATATATGTATATATACATATACATATATAATATATATATATATATATATATATATATATATATATATATAGATATATATATAGATATAGATATATATATATATATATATATATATATATATATATATATATATATATATATATATATATATATATATATAGATATATATTTAGATGTATAGATATATATATATATATATATATATATATATATATAAATATATATATATATATATATATATATATATATCTATATATATATTTATATCTATATCTATATATATATCTATATATATATGTATATATATGTGTATATATATATATATATATCTATATATATATATATATATATTATATATATATATATATCTATATATATATCTATATCTATATATATATCTATATATATATATATATATATATATATATATATATATAAATATAAATATATATTTATATATTTTAGGATGATTTAGAAAATAACATGAGTTTAATCTCAGATATAGAAATATAGTTGTTTGAACGCAAACATTGCCGTATTTAAAAATTTTATATTTTTTTATCACCAATCAATAGCAAAAAACTTCAAAGGTTTTCAGAAATTTGAGAAAAAAGAGTTTTGAATATCCATTTCTATGATAATTCAGGGAAAAAACTTCTAGCAGTCTTGCTAGAATTTTTTCCAGTCTTGCTAGATTTATTCTTGCAGTCACTTCTGTTATAAGACTGCTAGGTCTTCTTGGAGCACCTTAATATCGAAAATTTATATTTGTTTTTTGGGTTAATGTGTTATCCATACTCTTTAAGTATGTACAACTGGCATGGTTTTTTTTATAAACATGTTATATAAAATTTTGCAAGAGATAAGTTTAGCATTACATTCAGTTATACAAAATGTAGTAACACGGTGGATCTCAACGTTGTTCATAGGGATGAAAATTTCCCTGAAATTTTCCCAAAAACTTACAGAAATTTTCGCAAAAATATAAGTTATTTTAGAATCAATGTGTAATGTTTTGTGTTTTATATAGGCAATTTTCATGGAAAATTTTTTTGTAAAGTATTCTGAAACAGACTATAAAAATGTTAGAAAACCATCTTTGATTAACACTTTTTTTGGTATTTTGTTGAGTTTTTTTATTGTAACTATAAGTAGCAATTTTATTTATTTATTATTTGTTTTCAAAATAAAAGAGTTGTGAGAGTTAAATAAGAGCAAAGAGATTTGTCAATAAAAAATGTTGAAAAAAAATTAATATAGTTTTTTCTCTGACTGTATTGTAGTTCTCGACTTAAGAGTCTAACGTAGGTAGATTTAATTGAAGAGAAAGAGAAAAAACTCATCTTGAAGAGTGACACTCACTGTTGTTAATTTTATATCATTGTCAGTATACCATTATTATATCAGTATTGACTTACAAGTTCTTTAAATGTTCTTTAAACAGTTTTAGTAATTGTTCTTCAATTACTTTATATTAAGTTTAGAATAAAAATACAATAGCAAAGAAACCTTTTTTTAATAACAATATCAATAACATACCTCAATAAAAGTAAATCTTTTATAGAGATATGTTATTGAGGTATTGAGTTTTTTGAAAATTGTTCTCAAAATGATAAATGTATATTTTACTTAATAATTTATATAATAAGAAAATAAAGATAAATGTAAATAAGATTTAAGTAATTACTAAAGTTGATTATAGTTGATCACTTGTTTAAAATTAATTAACCAAATAAAATTAACCAAAAATTAGAGTTAAAATTATTTGTAATTTCACTTAAATATCAATAATTGTATTTGCATTTGTATTTGAAAAACTCTAAATGCATATATTTGTATTTAGGAATTTAGAATTAATGTATTAGAGTTTGATCAAATTTATTTGACCCCAACCCTAGGTTGTAGTCATAACTTTATTATATCATTTAAAAACATCAAGTTCGTCAGAAATAGACACTAGGACTTCTGCCAAGAAAAATAATTATATTACTGGTTTTTGTAAAATTACTTAAAATATAGAAACATCAAGTTCATAAGACATAGAGACCCAGAGAATTGTTAATAAATAATCATTAATAATTGGCTTTCTATGTGTTTTGTTCTTTTAAAAAGTCGGATAAAAATGAATTTTAGTTATTTCAGTTGTTATTTATTCGTTTCATTTTTATTTATTTTCATATTTCATTTTTTTTAATTTTATTTTTCGTTTTTAAATACTTATTAAAAAAAGTTATTAATTTTGTTTTAAACAAAAATAACAAAAAATAATACAAACAAAAGATAGAAGTTCATAAATTTGATTTTTAAGTTTTTGATTGTTTAGAGTAATAACTTTAGATTATCCAGAAATGTGAAAAGTCTTTCTGCCAAAAAAAAAAAGCAAAACAAGAAAATAAAAAAAGGTAATTATAATGCTGTTTATTTTAAAAAGACAACAATTACTATATTGCAATAATAGCTATTAACATTGGTATTTCTGTTTGTTTTGTTCATTTAATTGAATAATAATGAATTTTAGTTTGTGTCTGCTCACACCATGTATGCGTCTGCTCAGACCATGTATGTGTCTGCTCAAGCCATGTGTGTGTTTGCTCAGACCATGTATGTGTTTGCTCAGACCATGTATGTGTCTGCTCAGACCATGTATGTGTCTGCTCAGACCATGCATGAGTCTCAGTCCACAATATGGCATAAAAATTTCCTACTTGTTTTAGTGCCTGTAGCTTCTGATAAAAGATTGAAAAAGAGTACTGAAAACATCATCGCGGTGGAAGGTAATTTTCATAATTTTCTTCTGTTGCCTTTATTTTTTTATGCTTGATTGATCTATATTTTGTTTTAGTGGATTAGGGTATTGTAGTTAAGAGTGGGGAATAAAATCAAGATACTTTCTTTTATTCTTGTGCTTTTACTTTTGTGCTTGCTTATACTAAAACAGTGCATGTAGTTTTTTTTTTTTTTTTGCTTGACAGGTATTTTAATGATTTGTTTTAAAAAAAATTTTTTAATATCATTCAATTAATAAAATTATTAAAAAATTATTTTTTAATATCATTATCATCAGAATTTTATTTGTTTTTATTGTGTCTCTGTATTAAGAGTTGTTATGCATGCCTTTAGTTTATCTCAAAATCAACTTCATATCACTCATATTATTCATATACTCTGAAAATCTCATAAAATCATTTTACGAATATTTAAGGGTTCCAGAAATAAGTATCAACTCTTTTTCAGCAGGTGTCAGGTTTTCTCCTTTTTTAGCAGGTGTCAGCATTTCTCCTTTTTTTCCTTTTTTTTTTTCTTTACAGTGTTTTGTAACTTTTACATCTCATTAAGTTAATTTTTACATCTGATATCATCACATCTTGGTGGTGCCAGTTTGAAAAGTTGAGTTATACTTTTTGTTGGAACATAAATCTTTTTTTATCAAGCTTATAATTTCATCACAGTTTTCAGCCTTCTTTTTCTATTTGTTTTCTAATATGTTTTTATGTTTTCATAATATGTTATAATATGAGCTGAAAGTTACTGGGAGAGAAAAGATAAAGTTTGTAGACCAAATTAACGATTAAGAAATGACTTAAAGTATTGCAAATTGTATGAATCAGGAAAACAAGATGAAGGGAGCAAATTCCAAAGAACTGATATCAAGGAAAAAAAGTAGACAAATAAAAATATTTAGAGCACTTAGGAACAGTTGCAGTAAAAGGATGAAACTTTGACCAGTATCATAAGAATGATTTTTAGTAGATGGCACAAAAGGCGCTAGCTCTTTAGAGCAGTGTCTCTTGTACCATCTACTAAAATACATTTATTTATAGAAAAGAGAAAGAGAAGCAACATCATGACAATGTGAGGTTGGAGGTTTTTGCACATTGTCTAAAAGAGAAAGGGCATCCGTGTAAGATCTTCCCCTGATATGGAAAACAGTATTCCATGCAAGAACAGATTGGAGATTTATTAAGATAAAGAATCCTGAGTACGGAAGTGGCGAGCACAATAAAGAAATGCAACATTAGATACTTATTTTGCAATGGATTTGATATATAGTTTCTCAGAAAGATCAGAAGTAAGAGTTTTATGTTTTTAAACTTTTTCTGCAATTGTAAGGAATTATTTACCTCTTCTCTTCCAGTATTTTGAAACGCTGAATTTTTAAGTAATTTTTTGGGTTTTATATCAAGGGCTAAATGTTTTATTGATTTCCTTAAATGTGTTGATGATGTCTCATTTTTTAAAAATGATCCTCCACTGTTTAATATGATGGTTTCTAAAGTGTTTCTTTCCAACCGGAATGGGTTTTCTTAATTAATAAACTGTAAGTATAATTGTTTGCTGGAACATATATATTGGAACCAAAAGAAAATCTCTAAAAAAAATTTTATTTTAGATTTTTCATTAAAATTAGGAAAAATGTTTCAAATTCAGTAATAAACAACTAATTTTGTTTTTTTCTTCAAGACAAAAAAATGAGATTAAAGTAATAATTACCCGTAATTACTTGATTAATGTTGTTATACAAGTAATTACTTAATTAACATTTATAACTGTCATTCGGTTACTAAACGTTAGATTTAAAAAAGGAGTCAAAACTTCTTACAATTTGAAAAATTTTTCAAAAGCTAAAACAAATTTAAAATATTCATTAAGAGTAAAATCAGCTTTTGTTTATTGGCAATCATATATATACATACAAACTTCTGATCTTTAGCTTGCTATTTGATTTTACATTTAGAAAATGAAAAAGCAAAAGAAAAGCTTTATTAGAAAGTTTTTATTCTCTTCATAATCTTTTTGACTTGAAATAAGATAAAAATAACAATAAAACAACATCACCTATAAATATAATTAGAATAATTATAATAACAAAAGTTTTATAAAGTTTTAGCTACTTTTTAATTTCTTAAATCTCAAAAAATCTTTAAAAAATCCAAAGTAAATGTAACTTACGCAATTTTTGTAATTTGTACTATTTTTTTTACAGTTAATGGTTAATATTTATATATATATATATATATATATATATATACTATATATATATATATATATATATATATATATATATATATATATATATATATATATATATATATATATATATATATATATATATATGTATGTGTATATATATATATATATATATATATATATATATATATATATATATATATATATATATATATATATATATATATATATATATATATATATCTTATCTTAATAAATATAAAGGGCAATGTGTGTGTGTTTGTTTGTTTGTTCTCTATAGAAATCCAAACCGCCGGACCGATCTCGATGATATTTGACATGGGGGTAGTCCTCGAGGCGGAGAAGGTTCTTAACTGGGTTTTGACCCCGTACCCCGACCCCCGGGGTCAGGGGGACCATTTTTTGGGCCCATTTTTGGGCCCATTTTTGTGTACAGATATCAGGTAAGCCAGTTTAAATATTGGCCCGGGTACAAAGATTGAACAAGTCTGGTGTATACAAAGATTGAACAAGTCTGGTGCTCAATAAATTGTAATAATTTAAAGTTAATTCTTGGTCGTATATATTGACCACCAAATTATACAGCTGATTACTCAAAATCAATTTTAGACTCAATCAAAACTGCTTCAAAACTCATATGTGGCAACAAATACACGGATCTCATTGTTGTAGGAGATTTCAATTTCCCTAATATAGACAGTACAGATGACGGTTCAATAACTCATTCAAATGAAAACTCAACTGAGCATGAGTTTATTAAAGTTTTAAATGATTGTTCTTTATACCAAGTAATAAACTTTTCAACATTTAAACAAAATGATTCTGTTCCTGCAGTTAACACCCTTGACCTTGTTTTAGGTTGCAATCTGAATTGCATAGATTTTCTTCAATATGGTCCACAGTAAGGTCACTATGAAAAAGGAAAATACCATTACTCCATCACTTGGGAATATTTTACTAGTTTTAGTGACAATACAGTATTGACAAGAAATAACTTTTGCTTTAAAAAGGGTAAATATGCACAAATGATTGAATACTTAAAACAAGTCAACTGGATTGAGCTATTTTATGATAAATCAGTCTATGAGTGCTATGAGTTATTTTTACATATTTATAATGAATCTTGTCGATTGTTTGTTCCTATTTTAATAACAAAAAAAAGAGTTGCCAACCATAACTGGATGCAAAAGTTTAAAAGGCAATAAAGATGAAACAATCTCTATTTTATTCGAATGCGTATCGGCAAAGTCAAGAATCTCGAAAAGAATTCAACAAAATTTGCGGTAATGTTAAAAAACAAATTAAAAGATCAAATCGAGAATACGAAATGGATTTAGTAAAAAGAGCAAAGCTAACACTTAAACTTTCATTCTCCTACGTAAATAAAAAACAAAATGTTAAGTCCCAAATTAGAGCCATGAAAAATAAAAAAGAACAAATTACAACTGAAATATCAGACATTTCAAATATATTAAATAAGCAATTAAAGTCAGTCTTTGTAAAAGATGATGACCAGGCAATACCCAAGTTCTTGCAAAGATGTAAAAATAAGTGTGATGACAGCATATTATCTGATATGATTACCAATGAAAAATACTTAAAATGTTAGAAAGTATTGTTAAGTCAAAAGCGATGGGTTTTGATGAAATTAGTCTGTTTGTTTTAAAACATGCTGCAAAAAGTTTTGTTGATCCAATTGTTCATATTTTCAAATTGAATATTGACACTGGTTGTTTTCCATTCCATTGGTCTGTTGCAAATATATGACCTATTTATATAGGGGGATCAAAACTTGAACCAGAAAACTATAGACCAATATCCTTAACGTCTGTGATTTGTAAGTTGTTCGAAAAGCTTATTTGGGATATAATTCTAGAACATTCAGTTTCAAATAGTTTTATTTCTGATAGGCAAACTGGTTTTGTTCCAAACAAATCATGCACAGCAAATTTGATTGAGACAATTGACACCATTACATATGAAGATGCAAAGGGTAAACCGTTGTACGTAATGTATCTTGACTTCTCAAAAACTTTTAATAAAGTAGAACACAAAAGGTTATTGAAAAAGATTGAAGCATATGGTATAACAGGAGAAATATATAACTGGATTAAAAGTTTCCTTACAAATAGAAGTCAAAGAGTAATTGTTGGTCATACATTTTCAGAATGGGTATCTGTTACCAGTGGCGTTCCTCAGGGTCAAGTTCTAGGTCCCATTTTATTTCTGCTATTCATAAACGACTCGCCAGAAGTTGTGAACAACACATTTAAAATGTATGCTGACAATAGCAAATTAATAGCTATAGAAGGTTCTCTGGCTAAACACTTGGAAATACCAACTCACCTTGACAACATTTTGACATCACCAACAGTGTTATAGTGAGAGATCTTGGTATTTTTATACAACCGGATATGAAATGGAAACATCAAACACAAGTATGTGTGTTAACAAAGCTTCAAAAATACTAGGTTTGTTAAAAAATGCCTTTGAAAGTAGAGATTGTAATATGTGGAAAATTCTGTATACAACCTATGTTCGACCTCATCTTGAAGTTGCTGCTCCAGCATGGAGTCTGCCAAACCTAGCTGAAATTTCAATGTTTGAACGAGTTCAACACAGGGCCACAATACCTTACTCAAATCGAAGGCTTTGTTATAAAAAGCAGCTAGTTAGAATGGGGTTAACGACTTTCAATCTTAGAAGAAAACGAGGAGATTTGATTCACTTATACAAGATATTGAACCATTTAGAGTATGTTAATCTGAATGTCAAACCAGTCTTTAAGTCAAATGTTGAATTAGATGGCACATGTTCCTCAACTAGAGGTCACAAATATAAAATCAGGATACAGTGTTTCACCCCTCATGAAATAAATATCTTTCGGGCATCGGTTAGTTCAAGGATACATTTCTTCTCAAACAGAGTGTGCCAAATTTGGAACAAACTTCCGGATATTGTTGTAGAGGCCAAGAGCTTAAACAAGTTTAAAGCAAACCTTGATGAATGATTTATGAATAATGAGGAAATATCAATTTAAAAAAAAAATTAAATAGTACTGGGCTGCTATAGCTGAACGTTGCTACGTCTTAGCTTGTGGATAAGATTCACGCAGTTTTATATGTATATATGTATATATGCATATATATACATATATATATATATATATATATATATATATATATATATATATATATATATATATATATATATATATGTATATATGCATATATATGCATATATATATATATATATATATATATATATATATATATATATATATATATTTATGTATATATATATATATATATATATATATATATATATATATATATATATATATATATATATATATAAATATGTTTTATTAGGCTTGAAAAAAATTTTCAAGCTCAAGTAAAAGTTAAATGAACAAAATTAATAATATTTAAATCGAAAATAAAAGTAATTACACTTAATTATTGCTTATCTTTTGTATTCTAACTGTTATTGTCTATGTATTAGCGCACTGATTGGCTATGTAATGGCCCACATATATTAAATATAGATAATAAATATATTAACAGAAGGTGTAAGGATAGTTACTAGTATGGTAGTTTTGCAAATCATGCTACTATAATTATAAATATTGATTTAAATTTGTTAAAGTTTAATAACCATGTAATTTCTACTAAAATTAAAATTAATAAAGTATCGTTACTAAAGATTGAAATACTTTTTTGAAATATTTTTCAATAAATATTTACAAAAAGTATTTGCAATTTAAACATTTATTAAAATCATTTATAAATGGTTTTTATAAAAGTCTTTTACAGCAAGACACTATTTTAAATCAACCTATATCTCAATGGTATGAGTCTGAAAAACAACAAGGTGGAGGTAATTTCCAAAGTATTGATGTTCAAGGAAAAACTAGATAAACAAATTTTTTTAGTGCATTAAATGACAGTTACAGTAAAAAGGCTTTGGGAAGTGGCAAGTCACAAGAGATTGAGTTTGGTTAAACAAACTAGAGTTGATAGCTTGTTTAAACAGCGATCATGATATTATTTGTAGAATAGTGATGGAACCTTAGGGTAATAAGATTGAGCTCAAGCTTTGGCAAATAGAGCAGGTCCAATTACAGTTGCAATATGTTTTTGGACTTTGTTTATATGAAAAAGGGCATCAATAGAAGAACCAGCCCAAGTATAGAAGTATTCAATACAGGGACAAATATGATATTCAGCATTGTGCAATGACAAACACAATAAAATATGGACCCTTACCTGATGTAAACTTCACAATTAATTGTATATATGGTTTCCGTAATAAGTCTGTAGTGAATGATATTTCAAGAAGGTGACAGGTAAACAACTTAATAAGGATATTTCAATATCAACAAATTGTGAAAATTGTTAGCCGTAAATAACTGAGTTTTATTTAGGTTCACTAACCACTAACCATAAACCACGCGATATAAGCTAACAGCCTTAAGCAATCAAAAAGTTATAAGTTTTTGTCAAGACTGGAGTATTTAGTTGCATCATCAGCAAATAGAATCACTTAAGATGTATGATTGTCAGTAAATTTATATATATAAATGAGAAACAATTAATAAACAAGGCCATGGGTGAAACTTTGTGTTACGCTAGTTGTTACTAGAAATGAAGAGTGTTGGCATTCAATGACAACTTTATTATTGCATCTAAAAAATAAATAACTTAGTAATCTCAAAAACCTTCCCAGATATATCATATAAAGCGACCTTAAGGAAAAGACCAGCATGATAGACTTTATCAAAAAAGTTTAATATCTTAGCAGCACTAGCTCTTTTTACCTCCAATTAGCGTATGATATAAAACCTTTCTGTTAAACATTAAATATGCAATAGTGGTGAAGTGGTAGAGCGCTCACCTAATAGTCAAGAAGTTCCGAGTTCGATACCTACCAATAACAACTAAAAAAGCCCCCTTGACTGTAGTGGCCTTCTCTGACTTGGATAGATGATTTAACATTGAAAAAATAATAATAATAAATAGCTGAAACACAAAAGAATCAAATTTTTTATTGATTATAAAAGTGAAAAAAGAAAATTATTACCGATTTAAGTAGTATATATATATATATATATATATATATATATATATATATATATATATATATATATATATATATATATACATGTATATATACATGTATATATACATGTATATTTTCCAGAATTATTTGGGAAATTAAAAAAAAGAGTTTAAATATTTTTCCATGGTAACTTGGCTTAACCATTTGTAAAATGTGAGAATTAGTTCAATATATGCTTTATCGAGACTAATCGTATAATAACTTCTCCATTGAATTTGTTAAACAAATAAATTAAAGTTGTGTGTAAGTGTCTTAATATGATCAATAACTTTAATGTAATCACACAGGACACTTTACAGTATTTTATATTTTTGTGCTTTTTTTATGATTTATAAATTATGTTATATGTTTGTGTGAAACTCAAAATTATGTATTAAATAAATCAAATTTTGTGGACATTTATATTTTTGTAATCCTATAAGCATTAGTTATAGGTGAAGTTATGGGTGAGTGAAGACCATGCCAGAGTTTCAGACAAAACAAAAACATACAAACCTAGTAAATTCCACGTGAGCTTCAGTAATTTAGACTTAGGCTCTAATTATGTATTAGACAAAATAAGATACCACCATGACATGACAGATTTTAGTTAGTATTGATAACAGAAAGTACACTTCTTTTAGTCTATGGAAAGCAAATCCTACAAGGCAGAAGAACATGCAATAGATAATACTGATTTGCATGTTACCAGTAATCAGATTTGTCAAAGGCCTGACCTGACTTAAAAAAAAAAATTAAATAAAATTAAAATCCTTTAAAAAATTTTATTTATACTTACTTATAGTTAGCGAGAGGAGAGTTCTGGGTAACAATAAATAATGATCAATAATTAAGTATTCAGGATAACATTATGAATAATGATCAAAAATGAAGTTTTTTAGGCAAAATTGTTAAGGCCAATTACTAAATAAAATTTTAAATATTTTTACACTAAAAATATTTTTTCACTAAAAGTAACAATTTTTCATTAACAATAAAAACAATAACTAACGAACATTTATAAATGTTTTTTTCAGCTTTAAAGTTGTGACACAAATACAAAATTAAATTTACATTTTTATTTTAAAAACTTTTCTGAAAAAACTTTTATAAAACTTTAACTTTTTAAGTTTTTTCTTTTGTTTGAAATTTATTTATTTTGAGTTTTTTTATTTTTATTTTTTAGAATCTTCATATTCTACAAAAACATTTCTTTTGTTAGCAATCTTGGTTAATGGTTTAATTATAAGTTTTTATTTCCCAAACTTCAATTGTTCATTTTTTTTGAAAAACTCCACATCAGGTTATTTTTGTTTTTATTTATTTTTATTTCATTTTAGAACTGCTTCACTTATGTTTTTCAGTTTAAAGAAATTTTGATTTTTAAAATAAATAACACTTGCGTATTTGATTAGTATTTTTATCAAGACATCATTTCTAGCCTTTACTCAACTAAAAGCCCCATAACAGGGGAATTTTAAGTAAAAATGTTTATTTCTCATAGCTTTTGCCTAGAAAAACATATCCTCCCAAAAATGGAACATGGAACAGGAACTTGGTTACATGTTACCAATGGCTTGATTTTGACCTAGAAGTTGAGTTATTTAATTACTCCTAAAATGATGATATTTTGCAAATCATCAGGTGAACATTCGGCAAGCTGAAGCAAACAAAACATGTTTTTTTTCGTAAAAAAAACACTGAATGGCCAATAAAAACAATTGGAGTGGTTAGATAATTTATCATATTATATTTCTAGAAAATTGCTCTCCCTCCCCTTGTCTCCTCCTTCTTCTCATAGCTTCCTCCACAAAAATAAAACAAAAAACTTATCCCTGTTTTTTAATAGTTATCTCATTAGAGAAAGAAAGCCGAAGTTCAAACCATCACATTTGATTTAATGTTTTGAGCACACATGAAGTCAGAAAAGTATACAATATTATTACTTATTTTTATATAATATAATAATAATAATATGTTACCTTGAAGTAAATATAATATATATAAAGTTAACATTTAATAAAAAGATTAATGCCACCATAAGTTAATAAAATAAAAATTGTTGTATAACTTAACATAGGAGTTAACAATAAGGAATAAATAATATAAACTGCAATATAATTTAAAGCAGAGAAACAATAAGTCTTTAATGTCAACATAAGATATAGGTAACATTAGTAGCAATACAATATAGCATAAAGGTAAAGTTATTATATATGTCTAAAGGTGATATTAAAAATTTATTGTTGCCATTAGTCATATATAGTAGTATTACATATACAATTTAACATCAAATTGCAATATATCTTTTAGTGTCACCTTTAGATATTGTAATATAAATGTAACTCAACTTTACTAATAAATACATAAAGTCACAAAGAGCAATGATATATAATTACAGAGTTTAGAATCTCAATAAGGTAATATGTAGAAAATAAATAATAACATAATTTCAAATAAAAAAAGCAATCACAAAGATTGGTGTTTCCAATTATGATAAAAATAGTAAAAAAAAAAAAATAGGTAAGATATAGAAAAACAGAGTTTAATGTCGCCATAAGGCTTGTATAATATTAACTATAATGCAGTTTGATTAAGAGATACAATAAAAGATATAAATGTCATCTTAAGGTATATTTAAAATAAAAATATAATTACAATATAACAAAAAAATAGAATCATATTATTGCCACCATAAGGAAAATAGATTAATAATTATAAATAAATTGAAGATTGCATTACAGACTTAAATGTCACCATAAGGTATATAATATTAATAGTAATACAATATAGCATAGAGGATAAAACCCAGAGCTTAATTTCGCACTAAGGCTAATATAATATAAATTATAATACAATTTAACTTAGAGATACAATCTCAAAGTTAAATTGAGGTCTCAATAATGTATATATAAAATGTTTATTAAATCAAAAACACTATCACAAAGATGATTTTCACTGGTATATATATCAGGGCTTGAATTAACGTAAAAAAGTCTAATCGCGATTTTTTTGTTGCTCGTAACCCTCCTCCACTCCCGCCGGAGGGGAGGGGGCATTATTTATTTTAACTTATTTATAATAACATATATAATAAGTATCATTTTTCCATAAGATGTCATAATATTTACGTTCAGCGGTTGTAAAGTAGCTTTAGTTATAATTTATATTGTTACTATTATTATATTGCATTAAATCTAACGGCTGTATTTTTGTAAAATCAATGAACTTGATATAATCTTCTTTTAATTAATTGTTTCATTTTCTATTTTATTTACATACTTTAAACTGTTTAAAACAACTAGAATGTTTAATTTTCTATAAATTTTTAACAGTAAAAAAAATTATTTAAAACTCTAACAAAACAATCAATAAATTTAAAACAGTTAAAAAAACTATTAAAAATGACGAAAACATTATCGTGATAAAATGTTAAAACTTAACATTTTCACGAAAACCCGCACAATCACAAACAAGAATGATAATTAAATTCTTATTACGTAAGTTTTCTTAAATTTCTAAAAATTTATTATTTATTTGCCTTACAAATGCGATATTTTGAGGTCATTTTCTGTAAATAGCCTTTTGGAAATATATATTATTAACTATTTCCTTTTTTTTCTTTTATTTTTTAGGTTGTAGTTTAATTACTAGTACTATAAATACATACTAAGTCAGTATTAAATTATATGAGGCTTAAAGCTATATATATTTATATTAAAATAATCAATTCATTTCCATTGAATTAGTCATCAAAAGACAACTTTGTTGCATTCTTGTTCTCGTTTATATATATATATATATATATTAAAAACAACTATCTGAGCGTTTTTCAACCTTCTGTTTTATTACATAAAATCGTATATAAATACAAAGTTATAATTCCCATGACAATTATAAAACAACAATAGTCATTAAAAACCATAAATGAATGCGTGACTTTCATCACGTTTATCTACGTGACTTTTACTACATATACGTAATAATTTTAATTCACCAACTTTAATAGAACAAACTTAGGAATTAGTTTTTAGCAACTTTCAAATTAAATTTAGATTAAAAATGGCATTTCAAGCACAAGTAAAAGAGTTAAAGAAGAGACAACACTGTTGTTATGATCCTTTCCAACACCATAACAAAAAACAATATAAAACCTTGAGGGCAAACTAGTCGGCAAGTAGCTATGTATCCCTTAAAACTTATGGCTAGAGCAAAATTATGTGATACTTGCCGAAAGAGGATCACTGGCTTACCTTCCGAAATAGGATTATGTGATGATAAAAATTCTGCAAATTGTATTACAGAGTCAGATTCTCAAGGCAGTTCCAGATCTCAAGATATTTGTAGTGACAAGGGAGATGAAAATTATCAGTGCCAGGAAGTAGAAATTTCTATTTTTAATTAATCCTTGTCGTTATTGGGTGATTCACCCTTGGATAAACGCAAGCTGCAAACTGTTCAAAGTTATATTCCGGAGAAAAAGAAAAAGCTTAAAAAACTTGTAAAAAGGAAGTTAGACCTTTTATCTACTAATTCAGATGAAATTGATACTTTAGAGGATGATGAATATGAAGCAACTAAAAAAAACACATGTGCTAATGACATTGTTAAAGTGCTTCAGGATAAGTATAAATCAACACAAAGTAAGAGTGAAAAGATCATGATTTTGACAATATTTATTGCTCAATGGAGTAATCGAAAAGTGATGAGAGAATTTAATTGTTCGCATCGACTTGTATCTCAAGCAAAAGAAGTTTTAACAACCAAAGGTGTTTTATCTACTCCTAACCCAAAAAAAGGGAAATCACTACCTGTACATGTGAAAGATATGGTAAAAGAGTTTTATTAGATTAGTTTTAAGTAATTTAAAGGAAATTTATCAATTAATTTTAGAAAAGTATCCAAATATCAGAATTGGGTTTTTGAAGTTTGCAGAGCTACGTCCAAAAGAATGTGTCATTGCAGGAGCAAGTGATACTCACTGTGTGTGTGTATGTACCATTCATCAAAATGTTAAACTCATGATAGTCGGATCATATATGGATGATTTACAACTAGAAGATGAACTAGAAACCCTTATTAAGAACTACAAACATGCTTTGGCAAAAATCCAATGCAATCCTTCCTTGCCAGTATGTCCTCTAGGCGAGTGTAAAAATTGCCCTGGAGTTGCTATGCTAAAGGAACGGCTGTTGCAATGCTTTGAAATTAAAGGAGTTGAAGAAATTGAGTTTAAACAGTGGACTACAACAAAAAGGTCCCAGCTTCAAACCTTTATACAGTTCACTGATGAATTTATTGAAAGATTTTTAGGGAGTTTGAAAACACTTACTAGGCATGATTTTATTGCTCAAGAGCAGGCAAAATATTTAGACTGGAAGAAAAACAATTTATCAGATGGAGAGTTTCTGGTTATTGGTGATTTTTCAGAAAATTATGCATTTGTTATACAAGATGCAGCACAGGGATATTAATGGACAAATAATCAAGCAACTTTACATCCTTTTATTTTTTATTATAAATTTGAAGGAAATTTATGTCATGGAAGTTATGTGCTGCTTTTGGAATGTAATATTCATGACACAATTGCAGTTCATCTTTTTCAACGTAAACTAATTAATTTTTTAAAAGTGAAATTTGAGGTATTAAAAATAACATATTTTAGTGATGGCTGTGCAGCACAATACAAAAACTGCAAGAATTTCATAAATATGTGCTATCACAAAGAGGATTTTGGTATTCCAGCCGAATGGCATTTCTTTGCCACAAGTCATGGTAAGGGCCCTTGTGATGGAGTTGGAGGAACTGTTAAACGTGAAGCAGCAAAAGCAAGCTTACAACGTCCATACCATGACCAAATAAAGACCACTTATCAATTATATACTTTTGCTAAAGAAAATATCGATGGAATTTCATTTGAATACCTCACTGCAAATGATTGGCAAATCGAATCCACAATATTAAAGGAAAGATTTTCGAATGCTAAAACGATTCCTGGTACCCAAAAACTTCATTGCTTTAAACCATTATCCACGAATGAACTTCAAGTACAAGATTATAGTTCCAGTTCTGTGTCTAGAATTGAAAAAATTACATCACAGAATGTTTGCCTGCTCAACTTCAGTTCAATTACTGGTTACATGGTTGTAGAGTATGATGAACATTGGTGGATAGGTTGTGTGTTGGAAAGCAATCCAGAAAAAAGAGAAGTAACCATGAACTTTCTTCACCCTCATGGTCCAAGTCAACTTTTCTCCTTCAAAGATCCTCCAGATAATTTTACTGTTGATTTGAATGATCTTTTGCTAGCAGTCGAACCCAAAACTACAACTGGTTGGTCATACTTTATTACTTCTAAAGAGTCTGAAGGAGCAACCAAAGCACTTAACTTGCATCGTTGTTAAATACTATAGCTTTTTTAATTTATTATTAGCAAATATGTATTGCAATGGCAATGGTGTAAATATTATACTGCATTCAGAACTGCACTGCTATGTAGCTAAAACTGCTAAATAAAGCATTTTTGTTACTTTTCAACTAGGGCCTACATTCAATAAATTACCTAGGGCCTACATTCAATAAATTACCTTAAAATACTGTATAATTTCAAGGTATTTAAATATTAAATTTTTAGAACCTACTTATACTTTAATATTATTCCCAAAGCTGTTTATGGGAATCCCAAAAAGATTTTTTCATGGGACAACCACAATAAAAAAAGCAATCTGTAAAAAAAAAAATTATGACTTTTGACCTTTGCCATCGATCAAAGGTCAAATGACCAAATGACCAATAACTTTTTTTTTATTGAACTTATCACTTTTTTTGTATAGACACAAAGTTGTTCGTCTAAGCAAGAGCTTAGACGTTTGCCACCAAAATCAACTTCCTAAGTGTAATAGCAAAAAAGTTGTGACGTTTTAAATAACCAAGGTCAAGTGAAAAGGTCAAAACTTTGAACTGTCATATCTCAAAAAATAATTGACCTAAGTCAAAAAAAATTTAAATGTTTTTTTTCTGTCCATATGCCCAACATGTGAGCCAATTTTCATCAAAATCCAAGTCGGTGATGTCAGATGGGTGGTTCCACTTAACGTGGAATGCCCCCTTTATGATTTAAGAGAGCCATTATAAATTTTACAAACAATTTTACAAAGTAAACTCTTACCTAAAGGTTTAACCATACATGAATTATTAACAGACTTAAAACCACAACAACAAACCTTAACCCTATTTTCTAAAAAAATGAAAATTAAAAAATAGCTCTTATATTCGTACTTTGTGGACAACTAAAAAGAAGATTGTGGTGAAGAACTACTTGTGCAATCAGCATCCCCTGAATATTCTCGGCTATCAACCGGAATAAAATTTAATATTTCCATTTGCTTTGTATATTACAAAATTTCATATGCTTTGCTTTACAATTATAGGTCTGGTTCCGTAAAAAAAAAGGAATATAATTAGTATATACTGAACATATAAAATAATATGTATGTATATATATATATATATATATATATATATATATATATATATATATATGTATGTATATATATATATATATATATATACATATATATATGTATATATATACATATATATATATATATATATATATATATATATATATATATATATATATATATATATATATATATATATATATACATATATCAGGCCTTGTTAAGAAGCGCTACGCAGCTCGCATTTTGCTTGCGAAAAGGCGATTTGCCTACGCGTTCAGCAGTTTTGCGCTACGCAAAAACTCATATCTTTTAGAATATTTAAATTATCTTTTGATTAATGTTAACGTGACGTTTATTCAGAAGAAATAAAGTCGTAAGTTAAAGCATTTAACCGCAATTGTAAAATAATAGACTTTTTTGTTAAAGAAACAGTTTGTTTCATAATTTTTTTTTTATTATTAAAAATTAGTTAAAAAAAAAATTGTTTTAAGTTTTATCTTAAGGAATTAAATATATAAATTCCTTTTAAATATAAAAATTATTTTTAGTCATAATAAGTTTAAAAAATGC
Organism: Hydra vulgaris; assembly: GCF_038396675.1. Taxonomy (NCBI): domain Eukaryota; kingdom Metazoa; phylum Cnidaria; class Hydrozoa; order Anthoathecata; family Hydridae; genus Hydra; species Hydra vulgaris. Next base: position 6,408,992 of record NC_088920.1, read on the forward strand.
ACGATTTATTTTGATGTAAATATTTTATTAATAAGATATTTTGTTTATTGTTAATTCAATAACGTAAAGTTTTGATGATGTTCATTTCATTTATGAAAATAAATTATGATCACGAACATGTTATCGGTAACTGATAAATAACAAAAAAAAACTTTATTGTTTAAAAACATTATTAAAAAGAGTTCACAAATTAAATAAGAAAAAATGTATTAACAGTTAATAAATTAACCAAAAACCAAATAAAAAATCATTAGAAAATAAACAAATATTTTACGTTTCATGAAAAAAATACTTTTTTCAAAATAAAATTTAGTTCATATTTGAAAAAAATAAAAAATAAAATTTTTTTAATAAGAACTTAGATTTTATTTGTAACTTTTATTATAGTGAGAAAAAAACAAACTGTTTGTATGATTTTTAACGCGTTAATAAAATAACTTTAATTACAATGCGGTACTTGAAAAGACGCTAGTGACGCAATATAACTTCTAACGATGCAAAATATATTTGCTGAGTTGAGTTACTTAGAAATGCCCTAGCGTTTTCGCTACGCAGCGAAATCTCGAAACAATGCTTTATATATATATATATATATATATATATATATATATATATATATATATATGATTATATAAATATATATATAAATATATTTATATATATATATATATATGTATATATACATATTTATATATATATATATGCATATATATATTTATATAAGTGTATATATATATATGTATATAATATATATATATATATATATATATATATATATATATATATATGCATATATATATATATATATACATATATATATATATATACATATATATATATATATATATATATATATATATATATATATATATATATATATATATATATATATATATATATATATATATATATATATATATATATATACATATATATATAATTAATTAGTAAAAAACACTTATCTAACTTTTATCTTCGACTTAAAGTTTCACCATTGCTGGATTATCAGGAAGAGTTACTAAATATATATATATATATATATTTGTAAATATACATACATATATATATATATATATATATATATATATATATATATATATATATATATATATATATATATATATATATATATATATGTATACAATAATATAAGATAATATAAGAACTCTTCCTGATGATCCAGCAATGGTGACACTTCAAGTAAAAGATAAAAGTTAGATAAGTGTTTTTTACTAGTTTATTATTGCTTTGTTCTTTAAGAATATTGAGCACTCTATTTGTAAAATACACTAACATAATTTACATATATAATAATATATATATATATATATATATATATGTATATATATATATATATATGTGTGTGTGTGTATATATACATATATATATATATATACATATGTATATATATATATATATATATATATATTATATATATATATATATATGCATATATATATATATATATATATATATATATTTATATATATATATGTATATAATATATATATATATATATATATATATATGTATATATATATATATACATATATATATATACATATATATATATATATATACATATATCTATATATATATATATATATATATATATATATATATATATATATATATATATATATATATATATATAAATATATACACAAAAATGGGCCCAAAAAATGGTCCTCCCTGACTTCGGAGGTCGGGGTACGGGGTCAAAACCCTGCTAAAAACTTTCTCCCCCTCGAAGACTACCCCTATGCCAAATTTCATCGAGATCGGTCCGGCGGTTTGGAATTCTATAGAGAACAAACAAACACACACACAAACACTTTTTTTTTTCACAAATATTTAAATTGGCTTAACTGATATCTGTACACGAAAATGAGCCCAAAAAATGGTCCCTCCTGACCCCGGGGTCAGGGGGGCCAATTTTTGAGCCCCTTCGACCTCGGGGATCGGGGTACGGGGTCAAAACCCAGCTTAGAACCTTCTCCCCCTTGAGGACTACCTTCATGGCAAATTTCATCGAGATCGGTCTGGCGGTTTGGATTTCTATCGAGAACAAACAAACACACACACAAACACACATTGCCCATTATATATACCTAGCTGGAGTTACCCGGCGTTGCCCGGGCCAATATTTAAACTGGCTTACCTGATATCTGTACACGAAAATGGGCCCAAAAATGGGCTCAAAAAATGGTCTCTCCTGACCCTGGGGTCAGGGGGGCCTATTTTTGGTCCCCCCTTACCCCGGGGGTCGGGGTACAGGGTCAAAACCCAGCTAAGAAACTTCTCCCCCTCGAGGACTACCCCCATGCCAAATTTCATCAAGATCGGTCTGGCTGTTTGGATTTCTATAGAGAACAAGCAAATAAACACACACATTGCCCTTTATATATATTAAGATATATATATATATATGTATAACATATTTATTTATATATATATACATGTATATATATATATATATATACATATATATATTTTTATAAATATATACATGTATATAAAAATATATATAAATATGTATATAAATGTATATATATACATATATATATATATATATATATATATATATATATATATATATATATATATATATATGCATATATATATATAAGTGTTTATATATATATATATATATGTTTGTGTGTGTGTATATATGTAAATTAATATATATATATATATTTATATATATATATATATATATATATATATATATATATATATATATATATATATATATATATATATATATATATTCCCATATGGCACAACTTCCTTGGGCCATTATTGGGCAATTATTGGCTACTATATGGGGCAAATATTGGGGGCAAACATTGGGCAAATATTGGGAAGCACAAATTGGGTCTTTAATGAGCAAATATCGGCAGATTATTAGATAAATAATGGCTCCAATATTGGGCCAATAAGGGTTTAAAATTGCTAACAACAGCCCAATTTTGTTAAGCAAATGTGCAACACCGACCAAACCTTGGTATAATGTTGGAGAATAATGGCATGTTATTGAATACTTATACTCTGCACTTCATGATATCTTTTTTTATCATGCATAAACACGATTAACAATAGTTATTGTCATATTCAATAGCAAATTGGCATTACATTAATGTACGGTCTTTATAAAGTTATAGGTATCATAATGATTATTGAATCTTTAAAATAATATGATCTATAATAATATTTAATATATAAAATATATATAATATATATAAAATATAAAAAATATATAAAATATATATATAAAATATATTAATATATATATAATATTATAATATATAATATTATAATATATAATATTATAATATATAATATTAATATATATATAAAATATATTAATATATATAATATATAAAATTTTATATACTTTTAGTTTTTTTATTTTTATAATTTTATATACTATTTTATTAAACTTTTATAATAGGTATTAGAATTTATTCACTGTCTTATTTAAATAAATTAGACTGGAGCTGTATATTATAATGATTGAAATTATTCACTGCCTTATTTAAATAATTTATCTTTAATCTTATTTAAATAATTTATTTTCTTTATTAAATAATTTATCTTTAGTTTAATTATGACTAATATTATTATCAGTAATAAATAATAATTTATGTATTAGTGTTAAATATAATTATCACCTAAATAGTATAAAAAGTATATTCATACTCTGTTTTATTCATACTTTATTTATTAACCATTTATTTAGAAATTAAAACTGTACGACTTTCATAATTGATGATATTAAAAGTACAAGTAAGATTAAAATAAAACAGATTTAAAAAAATCAATAATTTTTTGTCAGTAAAGTAAAAATTTATCGACTTTTTTGACTCTCTTCTTGAGCTTTTTTTAGTCCATCTCTGTTAATAGACCCTGACAGCCATTTGGAAAGTAATTTGTCTAGTTGATTAGCTGTTAATTTAGGATAGTCTTTTCTTACTGCATCTCCAAAATAAAATGTGCAATAATAAGCAGATGGAAAGAAATTTTTGATTCTTAAAAAGATTGTAATACAAATATTTATAATATAATATTTACGATGATTATAATGATAATGTTGATGATGATGACTACGACAATGATGATGATGAGAATTTAAGTTTTATCTTATACATAACTTTTTTTATTAAAAAAATTTTATTTATAAGTTTGCTTACCATATATCACACTTTTTGCCCCAACTAGACAACCAAACTCTACTTTTCCTTTTCTTCCTGTAAAGTTATAAAGCATTGATAGTTTTGCTGTTAAAATTTTCTTAGCAATTTTTCTCAAACATTCATCACTTCCTCCAATTAGGGACAAAAAAAGTAACCTATAAGAAAGTAAACATTTATCATTGGCTATTGCTTTTGAAAATGACTTTACTAAAATATATATATATGTTATTATATATGAAGTCAATTCGAAATGGAAAAAATATACAAATTCAAGTTCTTAATTTTAAAAAAATGTACATTTTTATATTCTTTATATTATATAATGATAATATAAGACTTACTGCATTTTATCGGCATTCATTATCTTCCAGAGAAATCCTATTGAACTCTTAGAGTTTATCTATTTCTTTTAATGGAAATATAAAGTTTTTTTGAAGATTTCCACTTGTTATATGATCAAGAGACACTTGCTTTTGGCGTTGCGCACGTAACTCTCACTTAATTTAATACAACTGTTTAATCACACTGTGAAAATATGGTCGAACAGCATCAGCCACAACTTGTTTTACTAAATCAGGAACTATCCAAAAACAATAAGTTATATTTATAGGTTATACTATATAAGAATAAAATTTCAGATGCTTTGTAGTTATAAAACCTATTTTATTTCATCTTAAAGTCGGTGAACCAGACAGTGGGAATTTGGGTTCAAAATTTTTTAATATACTATTTCTTGTTTACAACTTTACTGTTCTCAATTACATCTTAAGTTTCTTAATTACAACTTTACTGCTCTCGATTAAATCTTATGTTTTCTTAATTACATATTATGTTTCGTACATACAACTTTACTGCCCTCAAATACATCTAATATTTTCTTAATTTTAACTTTACTGTTCCCAATTATATATAACGTTTCTAAATTACAAGTCACACATATGTGGAACCATAAACGTTAAGCTGCAAAAAAAGAATAAAAAAAGCCCCTCCAACTTATCAGAGCACCAGGAACCATACAAAAATTAATATTTTGTAACTTTCAAAAAGGGTCTATTTTCAAACTCCATAATTGTTGTTTAAAAGAAAATCTCTTTGCAAATATATTAGAACAATACATAAATGCTGAAATATTATTCTAAATGCAAAACTTACGAATTGCAGATGTGATACTTGTGCTAGAACTAGCTGGCAAAGGTTTATCAATTCGATCTATGAAAGTGGTGGATGTCAACTGTTGACGTGGGGGTGGTGGAAGGAGTGATACCAAATGTTCACTATCTGATGATTCAGAACTAGAATTTTCTGATTGGCTGATTGACGATTTTATATTATTTTTGATTTTTGATCTTTCTTTTTTTTTTCTTTTTTTCAATTGCTATGCAAGAATCCTAAAATTGCAAACAAAATATTAATAAAATTGACTTCAAATGTAAAAACAATAATAAAAATTACAAATTCTCAACTTTCTAATATTGCTAACTTTCTAATAGAATTATAATATTGCATTTAGAATTTGAACACTCTAAAAATATACAATAAATATGATATACTTTACCATTGTGATTACTGTTTTTTCCTTATATTTAAATCTTCTTTTATTTCTGAACAACTTGAAGAGAAATCTGTGTGGTGCAAAGATTTAGCCTCTGTCTTTTTCAAAAAAAACTTTATTCTTTATAATTATATTATTATTTATAAAGAAATATAAATAAATTGTGAAATTCACTGTTTTTATTAGAAATAAAAAATCAAGAGAAAGTCAAACCGCAAGAAATAGAGAGGTAGTCAAACCGCGTATGCACTTGCTCTCTTTAACACACCCTTCCTCCCTCATACATATTCATACATTTTTAAGTAACCCCTATCCCCCCATACCTGCGTATGTCTTATATAGTTTTGCCCGTTGTGTAGCACCAATTCCCTGAGGCCAATAACATATAGCTGATTCTTGTATTAACCAGCAATCAGACACCACTGCCATTCTATCCTCAAATTTGAGTAAATAATACATTACTGAAATTAAAAGATCACCATAAAAATCAGTTTTAATAATAAATTAATTCATCATCATAATTTAACATCATTCATCATAAATGTAATGAAAATTAAATCAATTACAGGTTTTAACAGCATAGAGTACTAATATGAAAAAGTCATAATAAAAGTACAAAAACGCATTTAAGTGTATTTAGTATCTTATTAGATGTGCAGTTTTTTTAAATAACTTTTTAAATTTTTTTTATGTTAAACTTCAAAATTTTGTTTTAAATAAGTTTATTTATAAGTTTCATTCTTGTAATAATAATAACAATTTTTTATGTTCCTATGTTGTACAAAAACCACATCTTATCAAATACTAATATCAATATAGAAATAAGGGCATAATACAAAAAGTTAGTAGTTAGAGGAATACAAACAAAATTGGAATTGTATGGTAATATCGCATACTTTTTCTGAATTTCATCTGTTGTGGCAGATTTAAACTAACATGATAAATAAGAGACCTTTACTATAATTATTATGATGAATTTATAACAATTGTTTGTTATAAATTCATCATAATAATTTTTTTCATTCAACTTTTTTCCATCTATTGAATTTAAATCCAGCATATTTAACTCAGAATCGTTATCAGATTTGGAATTATCATAACTTGGAGAGAAATGATCCATTAAATGTTAATTACAAACACCATAGTCATCTTTTTGCTCCACAATGTCATTAAAAGGATAGCAGCCATGAGATTTTACACTATTTATTTTTAAATCTGTATTATTATTCGAGAAAAAAGATTCTATATCAATATCGCACATAATTTTGTTAACAGATTTAATTATTTTTCTTCTCTTTGACTAATAAAATGGCACATCATATTTTTCTCTTTCACTCATGGTAGTACTTGCGGAAGGTTTCCTACAATTTTTTGAAAATAAAGCAATCAACACGTTAGAAATAAAATCCACCGTTAAAAATAAAATCATTTTTCAGATACGTAGATGATAGCCACGCAAGATTTACAAATAAAGATAATGCCATCTGCTTTCAACATGTATTAAATAGTCAACATCATGCCATCAAATACACAATTGAATTGGAAGATGAAAACAAAAGATTAAATTTTTTAGACATCCAAATAACCAATAATCAAAAAGGTAATTATGATTTTAACATAAATCGAAAAAAAGCATTAACAAATATTTAGGTAAAGCCCAATTCAAACCACGATCCAAAAATCTAAGAAGGATTATTTAAATAATTTATTCATAGAGCTTTATCAATTTGTTCTGAAAAGTTTTTAAATAAAGAAATCGATTTCCTAATAAATGTGTTTGCTGAAAATGGATACGAAAAGTAAAAATTACAAGATCTTGCAAATGTTGTTTTAAAAAAATGAAACTCAAATAATGAAATAATTTTATCTAACAACGAAGCAACCATGCCAACTATATCACTACAGTGGATCCCAATGTTATCACCAAAACTTTGAAAAATCTTTAGGAAAGCAGTCTACAGGGCAGTCTTTAAATATAGTGCAAATCTTAAATTTTTGCTAACTTCATGCAACAAAACAAAATCATTATTAGTATGATTAATCAGTATAGTATTAGGTATACTCTGGGATGGCATCAAATAGCCATCCCAGAGTATACCTAATAGAATGCGAGTGTGAACAAAAATACATCGGCGAAACAAAAATGAAAATAGCAACAAGAACAAAACAACATCAAAAAAATGGTTTTGAAGAAAAATTAGAACAATCTGCAATTGGGCATCATAAAATTAAATGTTCATGCAGTATAAAATAGGATCAAGTAAAGACATTAAAAGTAGAACCTAAATTTGAAAGAAAAGTTCGAGAAGCAATTGAAATTCAGTTCAACAAATGCGGACCTAAAAATTGAGGTATGAATTTAGATGATGGTCAATATGTTAAAAAGCAATTCTGGACGCCATATTTTTTATACCTACGTAATATTAAAGAAGCCCAATTAAAGTAAAATTTAAAGAAGCCATTAAAAAGTGATGTTACCATTTGTTTGTAATTTAATTTAATTAATAATTTGTAATTAAAGCTGAAGATGCTAGTATCAATAATCTTGCGAAAATTTGTTAGATAAAAAAAAAATATTAGTATTGAGAGAATTCATATTTATTGATGTTCATATATTAAATATATATTTATATATATATATATATGTATCTATATATATATATATATATATATATATATATATATATATATTTATTTAATGATGTTCATATATTAATTATATATTAACTATATATATATATATATATATATATATATATATATATATATATATATATTTATATATATATATATATATATATATATATATATATATATTATATATATATATATATATATATATATGTATATATATATATATATATATTTATCTATTTATTTATTTATTGATGTTCATATATTATTTATATGTATATATATATATATATATATGTATATATATATGCATTTATGTATATATATATATATATATATATATATATATATATATATATATATCTATATATATATATATATATATATATATATATATATGTATATATGTAGTATACGTATATATATATATATATATATATATATATATATATATATATATATATATATATATATATATATATATATATATATATATATGTACATATATACTTTAAAGTATTTCTTTATTTTAAAAATGTATATATATATATACATTTTTTTAAATAAAAAAAATTCTTCAAAGAAATCACAGCTTATGTTACAATAGAAAATTCAATTAAATAAACTATAACCAATATTTAATAGTGTTAGCGATAATAATTAATAATATCAATTGTGCAATAGTAAATTAAGTTATTTAAAACAAAAACAGAAAAATTATTTCAGAAAACTAGAAAACAGATAAACTTTATAAAGATGTCTTTTTGCAATTGTTTGAAAATATTTGTTAAAAAGCTATAATGTTTAAAATTGCAAACCTAATAACACCAGTTTTATAATAAACAAATTTAACATTTTGCTATTTTTATAAATATTTTATTGCAAAAACTTGTTTTGGATTTTAGTGAAAGAAGCAGGGAGCTCCAGTAATAAAACTAATTAACTTCTATTTATTACATTTTTTTAAATAAAAACGATAAAATAAGTTCGATGAATATATTTAGTTACTATATATATATATATGTATATATATATATATATATATATATATATATAAATATATATATATATATATATATATATATATATATATATATATAAATATATATATATATATATATATATATATATATATATATATATATATATATATATATATATATACATATATATATATATATATATATATATATTTATATATATATATATATATATATATACATATTATATATATATATATATATATATATATATATATATATATATATATATATATATTTATATATATGTATATGTATATATATTTATATATATGTATATGTATATATATATTATAAACAGTGTCGAAAACAAAAAAAGAAATAGTGTCGCAAATGAATTTAATAAAAAGTGTCAAAAACAAAAAAAGGGAATAGTGTTAAAAATGAACTTAATTAATAGTGTCAATAACAAAAAAAAAGGAATAGTGTTGATAATGATTTTATGAATAGTGTCGAAAACAAAGAAAAGTAGTAGTGTTGCAAATAGTTAAAATGGAATAGTGTCGCAAACAGTTAATTATAGCAATTGCTTACTCGTTTTGCTTATCTTTATAGCATAAGGCTTTTACAGAAAAAAACAAACAAAGAATAATGAAAGAAAACATAGCAACATAACCCCAAACCCTCAGTTGATGTAGCAGCACTCCTTTGCTGCAGTCCCCGGCAAAAAACTATTTAGTATGACATCAGACATGTTCTATAAACATTTATAGTTATTATTATTTTTTTATATTTTGCTACTATTCATTAAACTCCTGTAGAACATTATTCCTTTTTTCTTTTTTCTACACTATTCATTTGCGACACTGTAACTTTTTTTTGTTTTAGTAAAATTTGGATTTCTCAGAAAAGACATTTGCGATCCTTGTGAAAGGTTAAGACAGCTGAATCCAATTTAAAAATATGAAAAAATAAAACTTAGACAGCTGAATCTAATACTAATGCTAACACCTCTAACAAGCTTTAGACTCAACACAAGCTGCACAAAAAAAATGCTGTTTTTAATATTAATATTACTAAAGCTTCTCACGCCGCCAAAAAAATACGTGGAGGCAGCTGTAATGTGTATGGATTTTGAGAAAATCTTGCCCCTGGAAATGGCCAAAAATGTAATAAAAGACAACTCTGGTTACAAAATTTTTTCATCAATGAAACTGTTACTGACTGTGCACGAATGTATCTTTACGGTAAAAATTTTGCTGCAAAGAGAGAAAAGTTGTTTCTTGTTATTGTCATTGAAGTTGTTTCTTGTTATTCCCAAATTAAACGCCCAGTATTTATTTGCATATTTGCAAAGAAATGTATAAAGTAGTGGGGCAAAAATATCTAAAATACTTCACAAGTTATAAGAGTTTTTGTAACATCCCTTGAGTGAATATGTTTATAAATTTACAAGTTATGAACTAGGTAGTCTTAAGTTTCTTAAATAGTTAGTTTAAAATAATTAATTTTTTAAGAGTTTTTTACCAAGAAAAAAAAATCACTCAAACTAAATATTGTAAGCTGAAAAGTGAATGGAATAAAAGTTTAGTATATAAAATATACCTTGGTTCAGTACCAACATCTATTGCTTTTGTAGCGAAAAGACAGACTAACATGGTTAGACTCAATTATTCTTTTCATTTTTGCATTGGCATATATTGAAGGTGAGTCATTCACCATGCACCCTATATAACTCAGTTAGTTCGTAGCGTCAATGCTGTAAAAAAAATCAGATTATTTTTTTAATTGAATGATTTTCATTAGTATGTTTCATTATTCTAATGATAGTGTTGTTTTTCTTAAATATGTAAAAACTTTTTGTTCATATATGCAATCAGTTTTAAAAAACAATACAAACAAATTAAGAAAATTAAAATAATAATAAATAATAAGTTAATAATAAGTTAAAAATATTAAACTTAATAAGCTAATCTAATAGAAATTACTTCATTTCCATTGTAGATAAAACAACCCAATCCATCTTTCTCATACTGATGGGTCCTCAATTTCATCTCATTTAAACTAATAACTTACAGCCAACCTATGCCTAATTCAAAATTTCAGGATATTATCAAGACTTTTAGAAAAAAAGTTTGGATTTTTCAAATTATTTTTATTCTTTAACTGACCAGAACAAAACAAAATATGTTGATTTATGAAAAAATTTGAAATTTACAAGTAACTCAATGAGCATGTGTTATCACTACTGACAGTAACATTAAGTTTATAAGAAATTATGTAATTATCAAATAAAGTATAAATGTATACAAAATAATAACTCTGTAAAAGATAAAAATATGTTATGAAATATTGAACTTTTCAAAAACAAAATCAGGAACTACATCTAAAAGAGTGTTTTTCTAGAACTTTGCCAGATTTTCAAGAACCACTTGCCACCCTGTGATATTGTCAGTTTGGCTGATTGTGTGGCTGGTATTTGATTTCGATTTTGGGGACCTGGTGTTCTAACACTATCACTGCATATTTGGAATCAGCTGATTTTACTGCAGCACCCTGCACCTGATTATAATACCTTCCACTGTAATAGATATTTTTGACAAACATATAGTTTAAGGATGCTGTTACTATCCGTTTAAATATCAATAAAGTGTAAAGAGTTATTATGTTTATAATTTCATTTTGACTTTAGTTTGAAAGTATAATAGATTGTAAGTTATTTATAAAACTATTACTATGACTAAAATCTGACCCTTACCAAAAACGCTTGATGTACAAAAATTAAATAACGTTTTCAGAGGATTGTTTTTAATTTTTCAGTTTGTATAACTGGTTTTAATTATTGTTTCTAATTTGAAATAAAATTTAAAAATTTTCCATAAGTTATATATATATATATATATATATATATATATATATATATATATATATATATATATATATATATATATATATATATATATATATATATATATATATATATATCAATAGAAGTATATAAAATTAAGATAAGTGTTTTTACTAATTTATTATTCCTCTGTTTTTCTACAAATAGAGTGCTCAATGTAAGAACATTGAGCACTCTATTCAGTGGCGGACCTTCAAAATTTGGGCCCCCCCCCCCCCCCCGCAAAAGAATGTTTTTTTTTTTAAAATAAAGCTTCACATATTAAATAGATATTTATTTCATATATCATATTTAAAAACAAAAAATTAAATAAAGATAAAGATAACTTCAAAACAAAACTAAAACTTAACCGAACTTAAATAGTGAAAACTTTTCTCCTTGATTTCATATTGGCAAAATCGGTAATGATGTTTTTCATTTCCATTTTTCCAGCCGCTTTTGCCTCAATAGAAACTATTGCAAGGTCGCTTAAATGTTCTTTACCAATGGTATTTCGTAAATAATTTTTTATTAATTTAAGTTTCGAAAAAGAACGTTCAGCTGATGCAACAGTAACAGGTAATGTAAGAAACAATAACAATGCTGTTATCACTTGTGGAACGCTTGCAGCTATAGTTGACAATTTTACTATTAAAAGGTCAGCCAATTCACGTATAGATGATATTTTTGATATTTCATCATGTAGCATTGACTTTACCATAACCATTTGCAGCGGAAATTCAGTTGTTATATCTTCACTATATTTTCTCTGAATGGCTTCTGCACAGCTTATGATCTCACGTTCTTTCATTACCATTAATTTATTATTAATTCCTTTAAATCTATTGTCGAGTTGGTTGATAACGACGTCCAAAATTTTTATAAAAATATTGATGCGAAAAATTTCCTCACTACTATCAAAACGGTGATCTGTAGATAATTCGTCAAAATGCCTTTTCACAATTTTTCTTCTTTTTTGAAAAAATATTGCAGGAATCTGCCACGTAGTTGCTATTTCTACCGCTTCAAATTTTGCTGAATCAAACATCTTTCTATATTGTTTGAAATTTTTGCTGGCATTTTCTAGAGAACCTGAAGCTGTCGTTAGATCTAAATTTTTAGTTTGCAGCAATTTTGATGGTATATGTACCTCATTAAGGATTTTAGACAAAAGCACGCATAAAAAAACAAATTCGAAACTGCTCATATTTTTTTGTATTCGTACTGCTTCTTCGCGTTCTTCACGTTTTGTACTTGTTATTGATATCTCGGAAAGAGCTTTCATTATATCAAGAAAGCGAATTTTAACGGCGAAAAGAGAAGTGTATCGTCCTGCCCATCGCGTTGGATTTAACCTTTTTAATGTTATTTGTGATTCTCCTGTATATTTGGATAGTAGATCCCACCTGTTTATGCTATTTCCGAAAAATGAATACACATCTTCTAGCATTACAAAAAATGAAGCAACTTCAACACAACATTTAACCGCATTGTTAATAACAAGATTTAAATTATGAGCTGCGCAATGCATATACATAGCATTAGGTTGATTTTTCTTAAAAAGGGCCTGAACCCCATTTTAAATCCCACTCATGACGTTCGCACCATCATAACCTTGACCCCTGCAGTTACTTAATTTTATATGATGTTTTTCTAACAGATTTAAAATTTCTTCATGTCGTCCAGCAGCAGTGTGGTTATATATTTCCGTGAATCCCAAGAAAACTTCTTTAATTTCAATTGATGTGGCTTCATCTTTTTCATTTTTTAATAATAATTTTTACGTATCTAAATACTTGACTGAGCTGATCTCTTTTAGTAATATCTTGTGTTGTATCCATTATAATTGAATAAAAAGGTGAACTATTAATATCAGCAGTAAGAGTGGCTTTTAAATGCGTTGCAAGGCAATGTATGACTTCATTTTGAATTTGATGGCTTAAATATTTTATAGATCCATTTGGCATACTCAAAACTTGCTTCATAACATCATCATATTTAGCTAAAAGTTGAACTTGGGTTAAAAAATTACCATTATATTCATTGTCAAATGATTCACGATGACCACGAAAAGCCAAAGAATTTTTACAAAGTGCTAATGTTATATTTACTATCCGCTCTAAGACTTGCACCCAAAAATTTGATTGGTATCGTATTTGTTCTTCTATATTTTTATCAATTGTTTCATTATGTCGCCATTTTTCATAAATGCAACAAGCAAATATATGTTGTTGAATATTTTCGTGAATTTTAATTTTTTTAGAAAGACCACGCCAATCTCTGACACCATGCTCACGCCAGTTATCCTTTGCTTTTCGTTCTTCTGAGAAAAGCCAACAAGGCTCGCAATAAACGGCATCAAGTTTTGGGGAATAGCAAAGCCACATTCTTTCTATAGATCCATATTTTGTGGTAGTTTTAAAATATTCCTTGGAAAACCTACGGTTTTCTTGCAAGGGGTCGCGTATAAAAGGACCTTTTGGCCGACACGATTCCGATAATACAATTATTTTCTTAATATCTTTTGTTAGTATTTTACCATGAAAATTTGCAATGTCAGTAGAAAATAATTCACTTGATTTTTCTAAATGAATTTGTTCAATGGCGTCATTCGTATCAGAGTTTGAATCTTCCTTGTCTTCATTTCGGTGGTTTCTCGGAGACCTATTCACATCTTCTTCATTCACATTTTTATTACCAGTAGCAATGTTTTCTTCAATATCATCATGTTCTACTGACTGATTTATACATACCACTTCTGCAGAGTTTTGACTTTCCACTTCCGTTTCCGCTCGCTTTTCGATTGGTTTCAAAAACGTTGTTAGCTTCGGAAATTTAGCTAAAGTAGCGTTTATTTCTTTTAACTTTCTTCTTTTTGCTGCACCGCTTGTACTATTTAATTTCTTTTCCATTATTATGAGTCAAAATCTAAATTATTACAAATTTATAAATTCAGTACCTGTTGTAAAATTTTTAATTATTACAAATTTATTAATTACCTTTTATTAAATATATCAGTGAAGTAATAAACTCTCGTGCAACAATACTTTATTATTCGTAACACGATTAAATAAATTGGAGACTAGTAATTCAGATAAAATAAGAAATGAAAAGTTAACTTAATACAACGGAAGATTTAATATAAAATTGAAAATGAGAACATACATTTAAAAGTTAATTTGTATATGCAACAAGGATTATAGAATCATTATCCTTGATATGCAACAACATAACAAATAATATTGTTTATATTTTAAAAATATTGAATATGCAACTAAGAACTTATAAATTGAAGAACTTCTTACAGTTTAAAAAAAATTTATACGCAACAAATTATTACTTTTTCCGAATTCAGTCTAATTGTCTAATTCATACACAAACACAACATAACGGTATAAAAATTAACTATACAATAACATCTGGCAGTTCGCAGCTGATAATCGTACTTTATTTCTCAATTGCGTTTGCAATTTTAAAAAGGTTACAACTTTTCGTTTAAATGTAAACTACGCACTCCAATAAAAAATTAAATTTTTGAACAATATATTTTAATACGATGGATGACATTTTTTTAATCCAAGTTTTATATTTTAGGGCCCACTATACCTGCGGAAAAGAGTTTTATAGTATAAATATTATTGAGAGTATAATTTTTTTTATATGAGGGCCCCCTATAGCTGGTAGGCCCCCCCGCAACGCAGGGTCCTGCGTCCAGTAGTTTCGCCACTGACTCTATTTGTAGAATATTCTGACATAATTTATATATGTATATATATATATTTAATATATATATATATATGAAGAGCACAATGGAAAAAACAGCAGAGTCACATTTTTCACATTTTGAGAAAACCTAAATTAAAGGTTTGAAACCTTTTTATTACAAATTATGTGAGAAACTGTCAATTCTTTTAATTTTTAAGAGAAGGTCATCCATTTAAGCATCAAATTTTAACAAATAAATATTCTGAAAATCATGTTAGCTCATGGAAAATTTTGTTTTTTCAAAATGTGTTCAGATTGGACTCTGCTGTTTTTTCCGTTGATTAGGACTTTGCCTGTTTTTCTATTGTAACACATAAGAAATAACTATATAAAACCATTAAATTTTAAAATTTTTCTATTTTAAACAAATAAAAAAATAAAAAATGCATGAACATTCACTGGTCTTGACCCTCATCTTTAACTTTATCGTCATACGGCAGAGCATCATAGAATGCCTCATTGGTGGTAAATTTATTGAGGACTTGAAGGTCTTTGTACTTTGCAGCTGATATAGCCAGTCTGTCTTCATACAAAGGTACTGGCACTGCTGTGCATACTGAAAAATTGTTTTTTCTCGTTGGAACAATGATGTTTGTTTTCAAGAAAATACCGTTCCATGAGTCTCTGTGACAAACGGTCCCTGGACCTTCATCCTTGTTAAAAACCATTTCCCGAATGGGGCGCGTGGGGAACGGGCAGCCTTTCTTATACAATGGCCTTAGAAAGCCGGAGAAGTTTTTGACCAGATCCTGTTTAACATCAGTCACGTTAAATGGTGTAGGATGTTTTCGTGCTTCACTAAATATTTTTATCCAGTCTTCTGGAACACTAGCACTAGACTTTGTATTTACTGGACCCATGTCCCTGTTACACTCCATATAAGAATGTCCGCGCTCAGGGAATGTCACTGTCACTGAGGTAAACCTTTTTCTATGGTGCACCATATAATCTAAAAACCGAATCAGGGTAAAGTTCTTATTCTGTCCTGAGCAGGAATCGCAGAATAGTTCAAGGTGAGTAACCTCTTCACTGACCTTGGTTGTGATGTGGTCATACAGGAAAGAAGCCACCTCATCTGAACCTTTTCTGGCGACAGTCTCATCATAGCAGTAAAGAAAAACATCATCAGTTGATAGTTGGTGAATGTTAAATGATTGGTATGTGAGCTTTCTGTTGTAGTAAAAGTCATTGGTGGACTTGTTGGGTAGGTTGACATTTTTTTGGTAGTCAAACGTAAAGGCCTCAAGATGAGGTGTAATCTTGGCCCTTCGCTTAGCGTCTCTTTTTCTCCGGTAGAATGTGTCAGCCTTTCGCTGGTGGAGATCTTTTTGAAATTTTAACTGCATCAGGTCCCTTATGAGGACTTCATTTGTTGGGTCTGATTCAAGAGTCTTTGTAGCAATTTCTTTCTTTGCCAAGAACTGGTCGCAGGCTGAGCAAGTGTCGGTTCTTGGGTACCCAAAGCCAATGTTAAAATCGTTGTTGAATATAAGCCTGTATGACTCATACACTAAACTGTAAAATACATGTTCAGAGAATAACAGCACTCTTTATGAATTTCAACATTTCTTTTTAAATATTGAAAAATATTAATATATAGACAAGAAAGGATTATAGAAAAATGTGCATTTTTTTTACATTAACTATGATAAGAAAAAATAGCTTTTTTATTCCACAAACTGAAACAAAAAACTATTGCTAATAGTATAAATTACCTGTAGTAGCAAGACTTCTCTTGATAGTCTCAAGTCTCCCTTTCTTAATTCCAAAGATGGAGATGAAGGCTTGAAAGCAAACATAGGCAAATGAATCTGGGTCAACATCATCTGTACTCTTCAGGAATACTTTATAGTGATAGCTGTGACTGTTTGCACTTTTAGGCTCTTCCTTTCGAGGTCTTTTTCGGCTAATCTCCGCGGCTGTGATCAGTGAAGCAAGATAGGAATCCTGTAAAAAGAAGCAATATAAGATTATTAACGCAACCGGTCACACATCTTTGGAAACACAAGCATTTTTATAAAATTTAAAAATATATAAGCCTACCTACTTTGTTAGAATTAATAAATTTGTATGCTGCGTTCAAATAGAACAATGAACTGTGATATTGGGTCCACCCCACTAAAAAACTAAGTTAAAAATGCCTATTAAACATACAATACCAGCCTTGGGTATCATAACACAGTAACACAACCAGATGTCTACCATGGTTATGATTCAGATGTACAGGTCTAGCTATTCTAGACCTAACTAAATTTGAATGAAAATGAGAATGAGAAACTCTTTGTCTTATTTAATCAACATGTTCATGGTGGAATAACAGGTGCATTAAAATTATGAATCTAGGTCTAGACCTAAATCTAGAGCTAGTATTATAAATAAAAAAATAGTCTAGAACTATATTTAAAGAGTTTAGTTTAAAACTTAAAAGAAGAACTCACCTGAGCATCCTTTGTTGGTAATGCATTGAATGACTCGAGGAGCAAAGCTCTATTCTCTTCTTTGACTGTTTGTAAGCATTTAAGTCTTATACATTTACAGTCAGGGCCAGTTACATGAGATGACAACCTCTGTTTCTTTGCTATGTCTTTCTTACTGCCATTTTTCTTTCTCTTTTTTGGCTTGTCTGTAACAATAGGTGTAGCATCGTAGTCAGCCATTTTGTTTTAGTATAGATTCTTTGTGTACTGGTTACTCAAATGAGCTTGTGTACTGGAACTCAAATGAGCTTAATAAAAACACCCTATTTTGATCCTTATGAATTTAAAATCAAAAAAGATTTAAATTTACTTTCTATATTACACTTAAACATAAGAAGCATGCGGCAAAATTTTGAAAAGTTTAAAGAATTTCTATCTATTATAAATTACACGTTCGACGTCATATCTCTGTCAGAGACTTGGCATGATTCAGAATGTCCTCTAGAGTTGAATTCTAATTATAGTTTGGCAAATTACAAACTAATAAGCCAACCACGAGGAAGCAATAAAAAAGGCGGAGGCATAGGTGTTTACGTGCTCAAAAAGTATTAATTTAAAATAAAAAAGCCATTAAGTGTAGCAAATAATAATTATGAAATAATTAAATATATGAAGATCACAATGGAAATCAAAACGGCAGAGTCACATATAACGTTATTATATGGACCCTGCCTTTTCTTTCCTTGTCACTGGTGGACACTGCTGTTTTTTCCATTGTATACCATATTTTCTTATTCCATTTTACCATAGACTATGTCGGTTTTTTCATTTGAAACTTGGCTTAAATAAAGCATTTTTCAATGCTTTATTACCCAAGGGCCATAACTGAAAAATTATAAAAATGTGACTCTGCCGTTTTTTCCATTGTGGTC
Organism: Hydra vulgaris; assembly: GCF_038396675.1. Classification (NCBI taxonomy): domain Eukaryota; kingdom Metazoa; phylum Cnidaria; class Hydrozoa; order Anthoathecata; family Hydridae; genus Hydra; species Hydra vulgaris. The sequence goes on from NC_088920.1 coordinate 6,428,355, forward strand.
TTCATATATATATATATATATATATATATATATATATATATATATATATATATATATATATATATATATATATATATATATATATATATATATATATATATATATATATATATATATATATATATATATATATATATATATATATATATATATATATATATATATATATATATATATATATATATATATATATATATATATTTATATATATATATATATATATATATAAATATATATATATATATATATATATATATATATATATATATATATATATATATATATATATATATATATATATATATATATATATATATATATATATATATATATATATAAATTAAAACAAGTTTTACAAATTTAATTAATTTAAAAACAATTCTCTAAAAACGTTACTTTATTTTTTTTTTTCTAGAAATGGTTTGAGAAAAGTAGAAGGAATTTTAACAAATTTGATATTTAAAATTTTTTTTTCAAGATACTAATGAGTGTCAAAACTCTGCACCTCCATGTTCATTGAGTAATGAAGTATGTACAAATACAAATGGTAGTTATCTCGGCTCTTGCAAAAATGGATTGAAAATTGGTCAAGATAATGCTAGCTTTGTTGGTATTTCGTTTTAAAGTTTATGCTAATTTTTTGTTTATTTTTTATTCTCTAATAATATTCTAGTTATATTCTTCTCTCTATTTCTAAATATATTCTAACTTTGTAGTTTTTGGTGCTACAACTAAATTGCTAAATGAAGTATTTGTGATTACTATTATACAAAATTTTATTATGTAACTTTTTTTTTATGATTAAATAAATGTGGCTGTCAGTATTTTTTTGATTGTAATGTATTTTCAGTTTGATAAACTAGGTTACCCAGTATTTTTTTGTGTACCAGAAGATTTGTTGTTTGTTTCATTTGCTTTTTGTGTATAAGGGATTGTGTATATAAGGAAATTTTGCATATAAGGAATCTTTGTTAGAAGACTTCTTTTCATTCTTTTATAAATTTTACCATTTTATCAGTCTTTACTTAGAAACTTCTTTATATTTTTCTTAATGGGATCACAAACTTCTGAGATAAGTTGTGTTCATATTTAAGAGAATGATTAAAAAAAAAAACATTTGGGCTTAATTTTTTTGATTTAAAGAAAATAATAAATTCATACCAAGAAAAATTTACTTTTTTCTTTTAGTTGTTTTTTTGTAGGCCAAATAGTCTTCATAATATATGTCGCAATATACTTATGACTGACTTATTTATTATAGCACAATTTATTTAAGCACATTAGACCGGGTGAATAAAAATGAGCAATTGTTTTTACTCAGTTGTTGTTCAGCTTTACGTGAATAAAAGCTTAAACAATTTTGCCTAAGTTTTTATTTACGTAAAGCTGAGCAATTACTGTGTAAATTGCTTAACTTTACGTGAATAAAAATTATAGCAAAACTGCTGAAGGTTTTATTCACATAAAGCTGACCAATTACTGAGTAAAAGCAATTACTCATTTTTATTCACCCGGCCTATTTTATTTGTATGATTTTTAGTATATGACGTCATTGATTTTTTTGTTTGTGCAGAAAATCAAAGATTTTAAACAAATAAAAAAATCGATGACATCGTGTTTTAAACTCAAAGGAATAAAATGCGCTTAAATAAATTATATATATACTTTTTTGTTAAAAAATATATTTGGCAGGACTTTCACTACATCATATGATTTACTGAAAGTCCTGCCAAATATATATGTAACAAAAGCTAATCTGTATTAATAATTTTTTTATTAAAGGTAAATAAATTTATAAAAAAACTTAAAATAAAAAAAAATAAGAAAAAAGATTTCGGCGTATATTATGAAGACTATTTGCCTACAACAAAAAGGAATTCACGAACTTTGTCTAAAACAAAAAAGTTAGTTTCTTGGTTTCTATTTATTGTTTTGATTTGATCAATATGCAAAAACATTTTTGTAACAGCTATTTCATTGGAACAAATTATATCTTCTAAGTTTTACGCATAGAACTAGTGTTTTCTTGGTTGTACTCGCGTACAAATATTTATTTCTTAGTTTTAAGCGCGTATCTTAACTTTAGTTATTATTAATTTTTTTTTTTCTCACTTAAAGTTCTTGTTTAATTTAACCTAATAACTTTTTTAAACAAATCAAAATAATTTAAAACTGCATTTAAATGAATATTAAAATACTTTTATTTTGATGAATGAAAATAAATCGAAAATAAACCCAAAAATAAAACCTCAGTAGATATATGTACACTCAACTTCACCTATCACTATTTAAGTCTGCTTAAGTATGTATACTCCACAGTGCTTTTCCCTATTTAAGTCAGTATACTTCTCTGTGACTACATCTAAATCAGTCAGAATCTTATTCAATGAAATTTTAAAAGATAAAAATAAATAATAAATATAACTATAAATAATCAACAATAATAGTTTAAAAACATTAAACTACTTAGAAATAAAACATTTAAATTTAAAAAAATCTCCCTTGTAATGATTTGAACCCGCAAGCAAATCAAATATACGATATCGTTTTTTTAATATACACTATCGTTTTTTGACCTATTTTTTTGATATATTCAAAAGACTTAATTCCTCTTATTGTCTTTTTTTCTTTATTTATTTATTTTTTTTTTTTACGGAGTTTTGTTATTTTTTAAAGATTTTTTAAAAGTTTTTTTTTTTTAATTTTTATTTTTTTTATTTTATTTTTATAACTTTTTTTTCTTTGTTAAAGCTCACATAGGGGCTCTATGAAAAGATTGTGTTGACTCTGATCATCCGCATCTTCTTTGATCCCCTGTCTGTTTATATAAATATATATTTTTCCTTTTTTATATGGAATAATTTATTTATATTATTGTATGAACAGCAAAATATATGAAAAAAGGAAAAAAATCAGCATAATATAGCAAGATTTAGTTGAAAGTGATGGCCTGTGCCAACAAACCATACAAAAAGTATCACTTCATGAATAATATGAATTAAAGAAGATGTTTTGTTTGTTCTATACTTTTGCAAAACAAAAGCTAACGAAAGTAAAAGAACGAACAAACTTTTTTTTATTTTTAATATTTTTTTTAGATTGTTAAAACCCTGTCATCTGCACCTTAAAAGGCGCCTATGACAGGGTTTAGGTAGGCAACACATAGATTTCAGAGATATTTTATAAACATAATTCAGGTAAACAAATAAAACATAAGGTGACTTTCAAAACAAAGAATAAAAAAACAGCAATAAAAAAAAAACCTATAGGAAACCTCTAGATTTTTTAATAGATACTTTTATAATAAAACTCAGTAAAACAAAAAAACTTTAAGGTGTCTTTTAAAACATCATATAATAAAAAAGGAACCTAAAAATAGACCTGAAGGTGATATTTAAATTATTTTATAGGTATTTTTTATTGTAAAACAGTTTAGTAATGTATAAGAAAGTTGAGGTCACTTTTAAAACAATATACAAATAAGCAAACAAAGGTGCCATGTAGTTTTTTTAATATTTTGTTTTATAGCTAAAGAAAATAAAGGTAAAATCTAAAACAATAAAAAACCAAAACAAATAGCAACATCAAGATTCTTTCAAAGTTACTTTTAAAATAAAATTCAGAAAAACAAAAAAACCCAGCGACTTTTAAAACAATATAAATAAGGATAAATTAAATAAGCAATTATAACTAAAACAAAAAAGTTAATTTTTATCAAGACATCAAAACACTTTTTGTAAATACTTTAGTTTACACCTATAAAACCTAATGAAAAGTTCAAAACAGTATATTACTAAACTTACTAAATTTAACTAATCTTAAAAATACTCAGAAAACCTTAAGAGCTTTTTTGTTTTATATATTTGAAATATATTATAGCCAAGCAAAAAAAAAATCTTATAGTGACTCTTGTAACAAATTATGAAAACGACCAATAAAACGTACCTTAAGCAACATCTACATCCTATTGCAGATATTTATAAAGAAAAGTAAGCCAAAAAATGAATCCTTAAGGTGAATTTTGAAACAGTATATAAAAAATCACTTTTCAGAATTTTTGAAAATAGGTATAACAGATGCCGCTTTCCAGTAGGCCAGAAAACAACACTCTAATAAACACATGTTAAACAGTTTTGAAAGTATAGACGACAGCTCCGGAGAACACCTCTAATAGACTATAACAGGTATGTTATCTGGACCACAAGTTGTAGTAGAGTCTAAGTAGGAAATCATTTTAGATACAGAAGTTGAAGTGATACAACAGTAAGTCAATCGATTATTCTGTTTGCTGGCTAGCTCAAATAGAACGCTACAAGTGAAGAGATGATGTTTATGTGAAGTTCTTAGCAAACAATTCAGCCTTGTCTTTGGGTGAGGTGACAAAATCTAAACCACACAAGAGTTGTGAAATAACAGATTAACCTTTGTAATAGATACCCTTAAAGATTTTGCAGAAGTCACAAGAGCCTATTTTTTAAGAGGAAATACGAAATTTTGTGACCTTAAAATAGAGAGCTTAGGCATAAGACAAAACTTTTTCACAATGGTTTCTAGCAGTAGTAAACAAACATCTGTTTTCTGGAGAATTGTTTTGCTGATAGAAATTAAAGTAATGGTTACAATTAAAAATTTCAGCAGCAAAATGTGAGGAAAATTTGAAGAAGAGTTAGGAGGACAAGAGGAAATAAAAGATTCCATGCCAGCATAAATTCAAGAAGTTAGCTAATAACCACATTTGTCAACAAAAAGATGAAAGAATCCTACCCACGGGCCATCACGAAGAAAATCACGGAAAAGTCCCAGTAAGCATCAAGGTATATATATATATATATATATATATATATATATATATATATATATATATATATATATATATATATATATATAAAATAAAAATAAAAATTAAATAAATAAATAAAAATAAATAAAAATAAAAATAAATAAATAAATAAAAATTTTAATTTACAATGGTCTATTCTAAAATCTGCCCCTGCCTATAATAACATTTCCAAAAAATGTATGCTATGTTTGCAAGAAAAATTTGAAATAATTACTCATTTGAATCAAGAAAATTTATTAAATAAAAAATCTGAATTAATTTCTAAATGTAGGCACGAAAACAAATACCTCTTAAAAAATTATAAAAACAAATGACCAAATTAAACTATCCCCATTCCAAAGAAAATTATTTCATAATTACTTTCTGTAACTTCCCGTTAACAAAAAAATATAGTAATTAAAAATTTTTTATAATAATTTATAACTTCCTGTAAAATATTTTTTTCTATAAATTGAATTTTTTTTGAGATTTAGTAACTCTTCCTGATGATCCAGCAATGGTGAAACTCCGAGTAGAAGATAAAAGTTAGATAAGTGTTTTTTACTAATTAATTATTGCTCTGTTCTTTAAGAACATTGAGCACTCTATTTGTAAAATACACTAACATAATTTACATATATATATATATATATATATATATATATATATATATATATATATATATATATATATATATATTTAAACAACTTTAAAAAGTATTCTACACAATAGAGTGCTCAATGTTCTTAAAAGAACAGAGCAATTATATATTAGTAGAAAATCACTTAACAAAAATTTTTTTCCATTTTACACTGTGTTTCATCAACAAAGATTCATCAGAAATGAATGATCAATTTATTAAAACTTCAATTTATACCAAAAATTAAATTGCAGGAAGTTGAAAATGCCTTAACTACTGTAAATTTTCACACATTTGTGGAATTTGCTGACACTATTATAAAAAGAATTCTTTAGAAATGATTACTTATGCTATTTTTTTTAATGTTTTTTTTAAAAAGGGTAGTTAATGAAAATATTGATTGAACTCATTTATTTTTATAGTTTTTTAGGAGAAACTTATTTTCGTGCCTACATTTAGAAATTAATTCCGATCTTTTGTTTAATAAGCATTCTTGATTTGCATGTGTAATTATTTCAAATTTTTCTTGTAGGCATAGTATGCATTTTTTGGAAATATTGTTATATGCAGGCGCTTTTAAGGATAGACCAATTCAGTATAAAATCATCAATATTTTTTTCTTTTAATTCCCATATATATTTTGACAGCATGGTGTCTTTTGAATACTTTTTATTTTTGAAAGATTACTTATGATTGGCAAAACGTTTTTTCCATTCACCCTCTGTTATGCCAATATACTGTTTATCAGGTACATTCTTAGAAGAAACAACACATTTATATATCACATTTTTTGATAAACAACTTCCACTCATTGGACAATTGATTTTTTGTTTACAATTACAATTTTCTGTAGTTTTTTTATTTAGGATTTCTTTTTTGTTTAACAAAGCTTTATTGTGACCTTTTATAATTCTTTCCATATTTTTTGTGCAACTATAGCTAACTTTAATTGTGTTTCGATTATAAATTTTATTTAATTTATTAGAGGGCGGGAAATGCTTATCGACCAATTTTAAAAACACTTTTCCTATGTTAGTAGAAACATTTTTGCCATATGGGGGGTTGAACCAATTTACATTTCTAGTTCTATTTCGTTTTTTTGTATTCTTTTTTTCAAGGTCAAATTTTAGTTCAAAATTTTCAAAACCACTTTTTTTTGGGCATCTTCAAATATTCGTTTAGTGGAATTGAATACATTTTCATTTGAGGAGTTTTGGTTTAGTCTGTTATTAATTGAAATCGGGATTTGCTTTAGAATTTGGGGTGGATGGTTAGAGTTAATATTAATATATAATAGTTCATCGTTTGGTTTTTTGAAAGGCTTATATGAATTTTCAGAGAGGTTAAATGTGACATCAAGAAAATTCAAAGTTTTTAAATTTATGTTTATTTCGATTTGAAAGCCAATTTTTTTAAAAATTTTTATAATATCTTTTCTATTTTTGACGAGCTGTGGACTAGATTTTCTGCGCATTACTATTAAACCATCGTTGCGATAAAGGCCTAAATCTTTTATATTGATTATTTTACTTAACAAATCTAAAATATATAGTCCAACAAATTCACAAATTTCTGCTCCGTCATAACTGCCCATAGTTACATCAAAGCAGTTATGTATGTTTTTCTTTTTCCAAGTTTCCTCATTAAAATAAAGTAAGTTTTTCCTACAATGTTTTATTATACGGATTGTGTTATCAGGAATAACTGTGTGGCTTTTTGCAAATTCAATAGTCTTATCTAAAATATCTGCGGTTATTGAGGGCTAGAAATCATTAATGTCAAATTAAATAAATGTACAGTCATTTTTATTTTCGATTATAAAGAACCAGCTTATAACATCAGTGGTATTTTTCCACTGATGCAAATTTAATTTATTTCTAAGAATATTATTAATTTTGTCCAATTTAATTTTCCTTACATGTCCAATCTCACTTTTTGAGGAAACCAATAACCTACAAGGAAGTTTGTTTTGAAAATTTGGTTTATGGTCTTTAAGTGTTACGAAAGCTTGGGCAAGGGCAGTTGATTCGATTCTATTTTCAAGGTTTATTTTTTTAGCAATACTTTGCGCTTCTAAATTAATTGCGTTTTCTAAATTTCTAGGGGCTTTTTCATAAGAACTATTGTCGCGTAAAATTTTTTCATAGTTTTCTGTTGGGAGTTGGTAGATATTATTTGTTTTATCAGCAAAAACCAAAATATAATTACACATGCAAATCAAGAATGCTTATTAAACAAAAGATCGGAATTAATTTCTAAATGTAGGCATGAAAATACGTTTCTCCTAAAAAATATAAAAATAAATTTAAGTTCAATTAATATTTACATTAACTACCCTTTTTAAAAAAAACATTTAAAAAAATAGCATAAGTAATCATTTCTAAAGAATTCTTTTTATAATAGTGTCAGCAAATTCCACAAATGTGTGAAAATGTACAGTAGTTAAGACATTTCAAACTTCAAGTTTTATTAATTTGATCATTCATTTCTGATAAATCTTTGTTGATGAAACACAGTGTAAAATGGAAAAAAATTTTTGTATATATACATATATACATACATATATATATTTATATATATATACATACATATATATATGTACATATATATGTATACATATATATATATATAAATATATATATATATATATATATATATATGTATATATATATATATATATATATATATATGTATATATATATATATATATATATATGTATATATATATATATATATATATTATATATATATATATATATATATATATATATATATATATATATATATATATATATATATCGCAGTGAAAGCTATTAAAGTTTCACCATTTATATGGAACCATCTGGTCATAAGTGTTTTAGGAGAAAAAATATTTTTTACAAAAAAAATAAAAATTGCAACGTAGCGCGAGATAAATTATAATATTTGGACAAATGTCCAGTATTAAAAGGTTGTGTTTGAAAGGGGATTATTATTCAGTGATTAAGTTCGAGTTAATTAAGTGTTGTTTAAGTTAGATTGAGGTAAGTATTGTTTTAATGTTCTATAAGTTGTGTTAGTTATTGTGTTTTGTCATTGTAGTGTTCTAAATCTTAAAGTTTTATGTCATTTAATGTCTTTGTTTGTATGAATCTATGTTTTTGTAAATATATTTCGTATTGAATGCAATGCATTCCAGTAGAACTACAATGAGCAGTTAATACCACAAGGAAGCATAGCAAATATTTAGGGTAAACAGTTTTCCACTGGACATCTGTTCCTAAAGAACAGATGTCCAGTAAAAAACTGGACATCTGTTCTTTAGGAAGAGAAATAATGAAAATTAAACATAGTTAAATGCAGTAAATATAAATAAAATATATTTATATAATTAAATTCAAAAATCTGCTTGTTATGGTTAATGAAAAATTAAAAAATGTCCCATAAATAATTTCTGTCCCATATATATATATATATATATATATATATATATATATATATATATATATATATATATATATATATATATATATATATATATATATATATATATATATATATGTATATATATATATATATATATATATATGTATGTATTATTATACATATATATATGTATGTATTATTATACATATATATATATATATATATATGTATGTATGTATGTATGTATATATATATATATATATATATATATATATATATATATATTTATATATATATATAAATATATATATATATATATATATATATATATATATATATATATATATATATATATATATATATATGTATATATATATATATATATATATATATATATATATATATATATATATATATATATATATATATATATATATATATACATATATATGGGACAAAAATAAATGTTACTTATGGGACATTGCTTTTTGATAATCTTAACAAGCAGATTTTTTAAGACGAAAAGTTAAAGAACCATCAAATAATTTCTATACATCAGGAATACATTACACAGATTTATATATCTATAAACATATATTTCTAAATATTACATCTGTATATTGCAGATGTTGCTATCAAAAAACACATTACATATATCTAGACATGTAATATACATTTATGAAAAAACTTTGTGTTTAATATTCTTCATAAGCATAATTTTTTATTTATTTTTTATTTGTAGCATTTACTTCTTCACTCCAATTTCGAAGTTAGCTAGAGTATTCTAAAAAATAATTAAAAATAATTAAAATTGAAGTCTTAAGCCTTTTTTATTGTCTATTTTATGTGCATCCTAATTTTATACATTTTATAAAAAATCAAAAAAATAATTAACATAAAAAAATACATAAAAACCTGCATTCTCATTTTTTTTTTTTTTTGGATTTTTTTTTGCATTTTTTATTTGATTTTTGGATTTGTTGTTTCCGACTCAGAGGAATATCGTTTTGCTTGTAGGTAAACATCAAAAAAGAAAAAGTAATGAAAAGTGGAAATCACTTTTACATAATATAATTTCTGTAATATCTCTTGTAGATTTAGTTCACTGCTTCTTTGACGAATGTGGTCAGATAAAATTCAGCATTGTTAATAATAGCCTTTCTAGTTAAAACCTGATTAGAAGCAATTCTTTCAACTACTGCTCCTAAGCCACCTATAGGTCTTTTTGCATTACCAGTTGCACTATAGTTTCATTTGATGATAATCCCATATATTTTTTAGAGCCTTTGAATACCCACATTAATAAATCTGTTCTTAAATTGGTTTGAAGGACCTTCATTCCAAACTCTTGACTCAAAAACATCCTTTGGTAGGTTTTGAATTATTTTATTAAAGTATACTAGTTATATTTCTTTATCATAAGTAGTACAATCATTAACAATTGCATGACAGTTTTTCGTATTTTGAAACCAAGTCATAGAAGTGAAGATAGTTAACTGCTGTTGATTCCAGTGTGCATTTTGAACCTCATCTTGAGAAAAACTGTAATTCTCTGCGTACTTTGTTTGTATCACTGCTATTTCACTTACCTCTTTTGTGCTATTTTTGTCAGATTCTGAACTTTTGTGCTGTTGCATTTTAATAAAACTGTGAGTTAAAAAGCTAGGCATCAATAACCACAGACGATCGTAAGAGTGCACTACTGAAGTCCTTTTTTCTCTTTTTTTTTTGTTCTTTATTACAATATTTATGATACAGATACAAATAATATAAAAAAAGAAAAGTTAACAAATAAAGATATCGTTAAGAAATAAAGAATAAAATAATTATAAAGAACGCAAATACTCAATGAAGACCATTAGGTCTTGTCACAGAGAAACTGCTCTTGAAAAAATTAGAACTTTTTTTTTTAATGGTTTTTTTCTTTGTTATGGTGTTTACGGATTGCATTAATCAAATTACTGTGTCTTTCGAACAGCTGATTTATGTAAACAATAATGTCCATAATTTTCTAGATAAATCTCTTGCGCACAATGAATCTAATTATTCGAAAATATTTACTGAATCTTATTAATCCCTATATAGTATTCACTCTATATCACTGAATATAATAAATATAAACTCATTTCCAGACTGAATATAATACATTTCCAGATTGTTCAAAAGGTTGTGCAAAAGGACCTAGATACAATTGTTATCGCTGTGTGTTAAGCCAAATTACCAAATATTTTTTGGATATGATATTTTTATATTAGTTTTTACATTTTTATGATCCTGATATCATAGACTTTCAAACCACATATCCCATTTCAAACCCCTTATGACTTTTTCTGGGTCAGCTCGAAGAGGTTATCTTGATTTTTGACAGGAGTGGAACATTTGCCAAAACATATAAAGTTTAACCATAACCATAACCATAATATAATGTTTATTAATTAAAAAGTTTAAACAGTTTTTAGGATTAATAATAAAGAAAAAAAATATATATACATACATATATATAAATATATATTTATATATATATATATATATATATATAAATTATATCAGTGTATTCTACAAATAGAGTGCTCAATGTTCATAAAGAACAGAGCAATAATAAATTAGTAAAAACACTTATCTATCTTTTATCTTCAACATAATGTTTCACCATCAGTAGGTTCATCAGGAAGCTTCCTGATGAACCTACTGAAGGTGAAACATTATGTTGAAGAAAGAAGATAGGTAAGTGTTTTTACTAATTTATTATTGCTCTGTTCTTTATCAAAATTGACCACTCTATTTGTAGAATACACTGATATAATTTATATATATATATATAAATATATATATATATATATATATATATATATATATATATATATATATATATATATATAAATATAAATATATATATATATATATATATATATATATATATATATATATATATATATATATATATATATATATATATATATATATATATATATATATATATATATATATATATGTATATATATTTTTTTTCTTTATTAATAATCCTAAAAACTGTTTAAACTTTTTAATTAATAAACATTATATTATGGTTATAAGTTAAACTTTATATGTTTTGGCAAATGTTCCACTCCTGTCAAAAATCAAGATAACCTCTTCAAGCTGACCCAGAAAAAATCATAAGGGGTTTGAAATGGGATATGTGGTTTGAAAGTCTATGATATCAGGATCATAAAAATGTAAAAACTAATATAAAAATATCATATCCAAAAAATATTTGGTAATTTGGCTTAAGTCAAATTACCAAATATTTTTTTCACTAATTTATATATATATATATATATATATATATATATATATATATATATATATATATATATATATATATATATATATATATATATATATATATATATATATATATATATATTTAAATAAATAGTTTTATGAAATCGAAACATTCAAATTACAGGTTGATAGAAATCACGCTATAAAAAATTTTCATAGGCCGAAATTCAAACTCAAAAACTCAGTTCAAAATTAAAATTAGTGCAAATTAAATTTTTTACTTGTATTCTTTTGAGTAATTACTTGGTGTTTTTCAAGTTGTTAAGTTCACAAAGCACACCACCTTAAGTTTTATTTACGAAACCTTTTTAAAATATAAAATTGTTATAGTATAACATAAAACTTTATTCAAAAATTTTTTCAAAACTCGTATAATTTTATATATAAAAAAACATTTTTAAATTTGATAATAACACACTGCATTTAAAAAAAAAGAAAAGTTTAGTAAGAAGTTAAAACTTTTTACTTAATTAATGATATTAAATTTATTTTAATTGAAATAATAACTTTTTATAATATATCTGTCTTTCGTCTATTTTTAGGTATTCAATCTTTTTCAGAAAGTTTACTTTCACGCAAGAAACTACTTCGTGAAATTCAAGTTTTTTTTTTACAAGATGCAAAAAAGTCAACTTTAGTATTATATGGAATGCCGGGTGTCGGAAAGACACATATTGCCAGAAAATATTGTGAAATATCTTATAATTTCTATCAAAACTTTGTTTGGATTGACGCAGATTTTGAAATGTTACAAACATCAATAAGAAACCATTGTCAAATACTAGGACTTCAGGTTCATGATTCAAAAGGAGACTATTTTGATATAAAAGTGATTGTTGAAAAAATTCACAACTATTATAAAAATGAAAAGACTTTGTATATTTTTGACAATGTCGACGATGAAAGTGTTAAAAATTTATCAATGTACATTTCAAGAAAACCGAATTCATTCACGTTGATTACCTCCCAATGGAGAACATGGTCGAATAATGTAAACAAAATCCTAGTTGATGTTTTTACTTCTGAAGAAGCATTCGTTTATGTTAAAAATAAAACTAAAGAAAAAAGCGACGAAAACATAAGAAACTTAATTAAAGAACTTGGTAATCATCCGTTTGCAATCACACAGGCAATAAAATATATAAATATATATAAAATTTCGATAGAAAAATACATTAATCGATATAGATCGAAACCCTCAGTAATATTAGACAATAATAACTTTCCAACCGAGGAAGAATCAAAGTCTGCAATAAAAGCAATTAACTTAATTTTAATGAAATTAGAAAAAACTAAACCTTTTCTATTTAAAATATTAAACTGTTTATCTCATTGCGACGGTCAAAACATCAGTAAACAGTTTATAACAAAAATCTCAAATCAAATAAAAATAAACGACGAGTCTTTAATAGATGAAGCTATTGGATTACTAATGAGTTATTCTTTACTAAACTGTTTTGATGATAACAAATATAAAATACACGAACTGACACAGTTAACATGTAAACTTTTTCAAAACAGAACTTCAAGTACAAATACGTATCTTAATCTAATCGAAAATTATTTTAAAGTTGAATTGAATGAAGTAAACGATCACATAGATTACGGAAATCATTTTGTTTTTCATTTTATCTATATGTTTCGTACTAACGGAAAAAAGTTTTCTGAAACCTTCCATCGCATGTCGACTTCTATTAATAAATTATTAGTACGTAAAGGTTTATTTGAAGAAGCAATCGAAATACTAAAATCTTTTCAAAGTTTTAATACAGAAACTTATGGTGAAAATAACAATATCACGCTTGATACAAAATTTAATATTGCAAGGTGTTTGAAGAATATGGGAAAATATAACGAAGCTTTAGAAGTTTATTATTCTGTTGAGAAAATAGAAACTGAAACTTTAGGTATCAAGCATCAAGATACAATGGTGACAAAACATGATATCGCACTCTGTTTGCAGAATATGGGAAAATATAACGAAGCTTTAGAAATTTATTATTCTTATGAGAAAATAGAAACTGAAATTTTAGGTATCAACCATCGAAATACAATGTTGACAAAACATAATATCGCAACCTGTTTGCAGGATATGGGAAAATATAACGAAGCTTTAGAAATTTATTATTCTGTTGAGAAAATACAAACTGAAATTTTAGGTATCAACCATCCAGATACCAAGAGAACAAAACATAATATCGCAACGTGTTTGAGGGTATGGGAAAATAAAACGAAGCTTTAGAAATTTATTATTCTGCTGGGAAAATACAAACTGAAATTTTAGATATCAAGCGTCTAGGTTCAATGAAAACAAAACATAATATCGCAATCTGTTTGCAGAATATGGGAAAATATAACGAAACTTTAGAAATTTATTATTCTGTTGAGAAAATAGAAATTGAAATTTTAGGTTTCAACCATCCAGATACAATGAGAACAAAATGTTATATCGCAAACTGTTTGAACAATTTAGAAACAAACAAGTGAGTTGTTTAATTATTTGATTATTATATAAGTTTTCATATATATAAAGTTTATCTGTCAATAAAATATAATTGACGAACGTTTTTTTTAAAAAGTTTGAGAACTTCTTGAAATCTTAATTTTTTAGAAATTTTTCAATAAGAAAAAAATGTTTGTTTATTTCAGTGTTTAAAGCGTTTATTATATACTATAGTGTTAAATAAATTTTTTGTATTTTAAAGTTAAAAAGAGGTAATAGAGGAAAAACTAATTTATGGTTTAAACTTATTTTTTTAAGTCTAAAATTATTTAAAAGCAAAGATTTTGTTATTGCAATATATATTAATATACTTATACATATATATATATATATATATATATATATATATATATATATATATATATATATATATATATATATATATATATATATATATATATATATATATACATATATATATATATACACACACATATATATATATATATATATATATATATATATATATATATATATATATATATATATATATATATATATATTAGGGTGGCCCTAAAAACAACTTTTTTGAAAAAAATCTGCTCCCACCCCTTAAATGTGTTCTTTATAATACGAAAACACTAGGTTTAAATTTTTTTGAAAAAAACATATTTATAGAGGTCCCCCAAGACCCTTTAATATTTAACGGGTCCCTAATATTTTCAAAAAAAAAATTTCTCAAAAATAGGTCAACCTGGTACTCAAATGAAGCGCAATTATATAAAAATTTCAAAAATAATATTCATTTTAAAAAATAAATTTGAAATTTACAGTTATTTATCACAATTATCATGAAAAATTCACTTATTTCATTTTTTGCTAAAAAACAAGATTTTTACGTAGTAAAACCTAAAATAACTATAATATTTCAAAATGAATGTTATTTTTGAAATTTTTATATAATTTCGCTTCATTTGAGTACCAGGTTGACCTATTTTCGAGAAACTTTTTTTTTTTTAAATATTAGGGACCCGTTAAATATTAAAAGGGTTTTGGGGGACCTCTAAAAATATTTTTTATTCAATAAAATTTTAAACCTAGTGTTTTTGTATTATATAGAACACATTTAAAGGGTGGGAGCAGATTTTTTTTTTAAAAATTGTTTTTAGGGACACCCTAATATATATATGTATATATATATATATATATATGTATATATATATATATATATTTATATATATATATATATATATATATATATATATATATATATTTATATATATATATATATTCATATATATATATGTATATATATATATATATATATATATATATATATATATATATATATATATATATATATATATATATATATATCTAATATATGTATATATATATATATATATATATATATATATATATATATATATATATATATATATATATATATATATATATAATATAATATATATATATATATATATATATATATATATATATATATATATATATATATATATATATATATGTATATATATATATACATATATATATTAAAACCGTCCTGAGGCAGCCGCTCCAGGCCTCGCGCTTAGCAAGGTCTCCTAAGCAGGGCCGTACCGAACGACAAAGACGTGGGGGGGGGGGGGGAAATGGAAAAAGCGAAATTTACCAACAACATCTTTTTTTTTTTCTTTTTTTTGAGAAGCCAAATTTCAGTTTTAACCGACAGAAGCCATAATTTTCGAGTTTTCCGTCAAAAACCGACAGAATTTTGCATATCTGGGTTCACCCCCACCCACCCCCGTCGGTACGTCCCTGCTCCTAAGCATTCCTAAGCCCAAGCAACCAAAACTTTATAATATTAAAAAATAAGCAAAAAGTTATAATAATATAATTTTGTAATAAAAAATAATTTTGTTATATTACTTATATTTAATTTATCAATAAAAAGTTTTTTCGTTTTACTTTCTAGCTCAATTATAATGTATTTTACAATGTAAAATAAATTATAAATCTTATTTTGTTCATATATGAACAAAATAAGATTTATAAATTATTTTATATTGTTAGGCCTATAATCAGGGCCGCCGAGAGGGGGAGGCACTGTGACAGTTTGTCTTGGGTGGCAGCATTCCAAGGGGCGCTAAATGAGAAAGAGATACCTAAAAAAAAAAAAGTTCCTTTGCCAATAATATTGAAAAACTTCGTTAAATATGGGGGCCAATCAGAGTTGCTGTCCCAGGCGGCGTGTCGGCTCTTGGCGGCCCTGCCTATAATAAATTGAAGAATAAACTTTATTGTTATTATAGATTATTTTATAAAACACTCAGTTCCTTTATAAACCTACATAAAAATAACAATTTTGTGTTTTGCATCTACACACTACCTTTTTAGACAGTAAGAGCGCCTAAAATAACGACTTTCAAGAAGGCCTCGCAAAAATGTTATTCTCAAAGCCTCGCGTTTTCTAAGGACGGCTCTGATATATATATATATATATATATATATATATATATATATATATATATATATATATATATATATATATATATATATATATATATATACATTTATTTAAGTTGTTGATACCGTATAAACTAAAAAAACACAATATTGCATTACAAAACCACTTAAACATGTTAACAAAAATATATATATATTAAATTGATAAGCGTCTGACGTCATAAAATAATATTGCGCTTTTCACAATGGAATGAAGTAATTTATTTTAAAGTTTAAAGCGTTGTATGATGTGGCAAGATAATGAATGGCCCATATCATAACCACATCTATTTTAGCATGTGTTTATTTAAAGAGTATACCGCATTAAGTGGGATAATTATGTGGACCGCATTATGTGTTTCACACGTGGGCCACACTCATCATCAGTATATATATCGATAAACATCTAGAATATAGTTTCACGCTTTAAATCCACTTATGAGCACTATGGCCACATGTGGCCCACATATACCTTTCTTGTCGGGTAGTAGCTGTTGTTTTACAACGCATTTAAAATGTTGGAGTGAGTTTATCGTTTTTATTTTGTTTGTTAAAAATGAGTTCCACAATTGTATATATAAATATATAAGTATATATATATATTTATATATATACAAGTATATATAAATATATATATATATATATATATATATATATATATATATATATATATATATATATCTATATACATATATATATATATATATATATATATATATATATATATATATATATATATTTATATATACTTGTATGTATATAAATATATATATATACTTATATATTTATATATATATATATATATATATATATATATATATATATATATATATATAGATATGTATATATATATTATATAAATGAATACATATATTTATATACATGTATACATATATATAAAACTATATATATTAATGAAACTGTCAACTAAATTAGATGTTTATACCACAAAGGTATACCTAAGGCATATTTTGACATCTTACAAAAACAAAACGAACTATTTAACTTATTGTAAGTAGTGTTGACTTAAAGTATGGAAAAACATAAGTTATATGTGGATAAATATATTCTAGAAATTGTGTTTTTTTTAAATAAATATGTATACCAAAAAGAAAAAGGGTAATAAAAAAAAAAGTCTATATATATATATATATATATATATATATATATATATATATATATATATATATATATATATATATATATATATATATATATATGTATATATATATATATATATACATATATATATATATGTATATATATATATATATATATATATATATATATATATATATATATATATATATATATATATATACACATATATAAATCAGTGGTGTACACTTGCGGTCGCCCGATGGCAAATGCCACTCAAATCTTCTGAAGGGCTACTGGAAACAATGTTTAGATGCATTAGATTTGTCCGGCCGGGCGACTATTAAAATTCGTTTATTTTTTAACTTTATGTTCTCATTATTCAAATTTATTTTTTGCCGCAGTTTGCATTTCTACATTTAGTAACATTTTTGCCACTAAAGGTAAATTTGTTGTTTCGTTTTCGAAAGACTATCACTTTTTATCAACGAAATAATAATTTTTATCAATGAAACAGCTTTTGATAATTACTTTTTAATTTAACGTAACAATTAAGCAATATTTTTAAAGTCTTACGGTTGAAGTTTATTTCGATTCTTTTCTATTAACTTACGTCATTCTGTTTAAATTAGAACGCCAGTTTTTGTTTTTTATTAAGAATGAATAAAAGTTTGCAAGTCATAACTGCTGTTAATTATATAGCAAACATTTTTACATAACTAAATTATAAAAATTTCTTATGTTAAAAGTCTATTTATCAAACACTTTTAACTAAATAATAAACTTTTTTTATTTAATTTTGTTAAAACGCTTGTTGAAAACACCTTTAAATAATATAATATAATTTTAATATACATATAAAGTTTTATTATAAGCTCCATAATAGTAAACATTCCATCGTTACATTATTAAAAAAAGTTTAAATATAATGATGCATTTTTATTTTAAAGAATAACTTCAAAAAAACTTTGTTTGAAAGCTATTTTATCTTTCAAATATTGTTCATTAAAAGTTTAATTATAAAAAAACTTTTTTTTCTCTCTTTAAAAAAGAGTGAGTGCGCAATAAAAATACCAAGATGAAATGCAAGTTTAAATGTTTTTTAAAAAACGTCTTTTTAAAAAGTTTATTAAGTCGCATTTTTCATTCAATCAAAGGTTTATTACATAAAACGTGAGGCAAATATAAATACCAAAACATTTCAAACACTATTATATAAATGTGTCAATAGTTTTTTCACAATTCTCATTCATTTAAAGTTTAATTACATAAAAGGTGGCGCAAATAAACATACCAATACATTTTAATTGCGACTATATAAATGCTATAGTTTATAAATGCTATAGTTATACTTTATAAATGCTAGTTATAAACTATAGTTTTCTTATAATAAATATAACAATTCGTAACCGCTGAAATTGAAAAAAGATAAATAATCTTTTTGTAACTTTATATTCATCAAATATGAAAATATAATTTTATTCATAGTGAAAACACACACTTTAAAAAACTCATTTAACTCATATTTAGAAGATAAATAAAACTTTTTTTTTTTAATGTTATCGGACGACTCAACATAATAGCGGGCGACCAAGATTAACTTTATTATTACTCTCAGTCGCCTGCCTGACGACCGACCAAAATCCTAGTGTACACCACTGTAAATATAAGTTTTTTCTCATTACTTTCAATTACTGAATATATATATATATATATATATATATATATATATATATATATATATATATATATATATATATATATATATATATATATATATATATATATTTT
This sequence comes from Hydra vulgaris, assembly GCF_038396675.1. NCBI lineage: Eukaryota > Metazoa > Cnidaria > Hydrozoa > Anthoathecata > Hydridae > Hydra > Hydra vulgaris. The sequence goes on from NC_088920.1 coordinate 6,448,380, forward strand.
ATATATATATATATATATATATATATATATATATATATATAAATATATTTAACTTACGTAGACAGTTTCTATAATACATATTTAGTATATAAATATTTATATATTTATATATATATATATATATATATATATATATATATATATATATATATATATATATATATATATATATACACTAAATTTGTATTATAGAAACTGTCTACGTAAGCTAAATATTATTACTATAGGGCAAAAAAATTTATACATTATAAGTGCTGACTTAAAGGTAGTGATTTAAAAAATCCTAAAATATTTTAGATCAAGTGCTTTTATCTAAGGTATATGTTGCTATCACATAAAAGAAAAACAACCTATATAACTTATTGTAAGTAGTGTTGACTTAAAGTATGGAAAAACAATTATTATATATGGATAAATATATTCTAGAAATTGTGCCTACTATAAAAATGCATACCATATGGTTAAAAAAAAACTAAAAAACATATTAGTAATCGAAAGTAGATAGAAAAAACTTTTATATATATATTTAAAACTATATATATTAATAAAATTGTTTACTTAAGCTAGATGTTTATACCGCAGGGCAAAAAAAAGTTATATCAGTAGTGTTGAGAAATTATATCAGTAGAGGAACTTATTAAAAATCTTAAAAATTGTTAGACCAAATAAGTCTACATAAGGTATATTTTGATATTACAAAAAAGAAAAAGAAAATTTCTAACTTATTGTAAGTATTATTGACTTATAGAATGGAAAAATAATACTTATATAATGAATAAATTATTTTAGAAATTGCATCTTTTTTAAATAAATATGTATACCATATAGTAAAAAAAATATATATATTTTTTAAATAAATGGTGAAAAAAAACAAATTATTTTTTAAATAAATATGTATACCATATAGAAAATAAAAAAAACAAAAAAAAAACATACCAGTAAAAGAAAGTAGCGATGAAAAAGTCTATATTTATATATATATATATATATAAATAAAACTATATATATCTATATAAACAGGGCCGTAGTGAGATCAAAAATCCTTTTGTGCAAGGAGAAAAAATGCCGCCTCAAATTCAATAATTTTTTAATGTTTAATTTGATTCAAATTTTGATAAACCTACTTAAAGCACATTTAAAATCAACTTTAAATCGTGCTTTGTGGTTGAAAGCCATTGAAAAAATTACCAGGCATTAGTTTTTTTAATAAATAATAAAATTAGACACAGTTAAACAAAATTTATTTTTCTAGTTTTCAATGATGCAAAGTTATCAGTATTTTCATTGTAACACAGAGATTTTGCCAGAGGATTTTCAATTGAAAAAATGGCAAGATTAGTCAAACGTTCTTGACCTATGGAGGATCTTAGATAATTTTTCAAAAGCTTAAGTTTGCTAAAGCTACGTTCACATAATGCCACAGCGACTGGTAGTGTGAGAAAGATTCTAAGAGCAATTTCAATGAAAAGGTAAGCTTCAGTCAAAGGATAGGTGTGCATAAATTGCAAGATTTTCAATTGATTTGCGTTTTTTAAATCTGAAATCAGTACACTGGCTTGAAACTTCAAGCTTTCAATATCAGATAGAAATTTACTAGCACTAAGATCACAAACATACTTTTGACAAAGTTTATCTCCACATTTCTTCAGATCTTCAACTGACATACTTGCAATAGAATTACCATTTAGAACTCAAAAGCTAATTTGCCGCCCATGGCTGTGGCCTCGTTCGCCACCCCTTCACTACGGCTCTGTATATATATTATTGAAACTGTCTACTTAAGGTAGATATTTATACCATAGGGCAAAAAAAAATTATATAAGAAATGTTGACTTGAAGGTAGTTATTTGAAAAATCTTTAAATTTTTTAGACCAACGCGTCTACCTAAGGTATATTCTAATATCACACAAAAGAAAAACAAACTATATAACTTATTGTAAGTAGTGTTGACTTAAAGTATGGAAAAACGATATTTATATGATGAATAATATATTCTAGAAATTGTGTCTACTATAAAAATATATACCATGTGGTTAAAAAGCATATCAGTAAATGAAAGTAGTGAGAAAAAACTTAAATATACATATATAGAAACTATATATATTAATGAAACTATCTACTAAAGGTAGATGTTTATGCCACAGCACAGTGGGCCAGTAGGTGGACAAAATGGGAAAAATTTTAGTTGTCTAATCTTGAAAACCTATTTAATTTTAGTATCTACATATATTAGGAGAAATCTATTGATAATTTATTTATATTAAATCCCTTAGTTACCAGGACTCTAAGCATTTGAATATTGAGATAAAATTAAAAAAAAAAATTATAAATAAGTAATTAACGGTGACATCAACGTTGTGTTATATTTCAATTACATCTACGTTTTTGAAACAAAAAATTAGTATATGTTATTCTAGAGTATTTAGAGATAAGAAAAACCAATGTGTGAAATAAATTTGTCATAGCATGTTATCTCAGTTATACTTTGAAAATCACAGATTAAAAAAAAAAATTTCTTAAGAAACTTATTTTTTGCCGCACAATAACTAATAATTACCACAATTTGCCATGTGTTGTCTTATATTTATTTGAGCTATATGATGTTTCAATCGAGTTTTAATTGATTGCTCGTCCCCTTAAATCCCCGTTCAGATTTTATGTATGTTTTAACTTGGTTGCTATGGTACTAAATTTTTCATAGCAACAACTCATTTTTACATTAACGTTGTTTTAACAGTATTTTACTTGCGCTAAATACACAATATTGGGGGTATGTATTAAAATAAGATTCAGAATTCTTATGAGGTTAACTTTTTTTGGTTACTATGGATACCTTACTTTGCATAACATTGCAACAACATATTTTCGGTAGTTGCTAGTAATTTAATTACTAACACTGACAGTAATTTAATTACTTTTAATTTTAATTACTAACACTTGTAGTAACTTAATTACTAACAAGTATTAGTAGTCCAGGCGGCATATATATTATAACATTTTACTTTTAAATACAAAATACTTGTTACAATAATTATTTAGATATGGTTTTGTTAAACTTAGACATTCATAATTTTCACCAAAAAAACAATCTTAGTATTTCAAAACAAAATATTACTGTAAGATATATTAAAATTGTTTCAGCGTGTATCTTGTTTAATTGAATCTCATTCATCCAATAAATTATTTTTTGCTGCTAATAAAAAATTTAGAGATGAATCTGTTGTTATTGCTGCCAAGAATGTTTTAAATATATCAAATACAGATAAAGCAACTAAATATTCAGCAGACGAAGCACTGGCTTTAATAATTGATGCAAGTCTGACAAAAGCTTCCTATCAATTGATTAGAAGCGGAGCCTTGGAGAAAGAATATAACATCTACCCCGCTTACAATGATGTCAGAGATGCAAAATTGAAATGTTATCCTGCAAACATAACAGTGGAGGACTATTCAGCTTCAGTTCCTTTAAAAGATTTAATGACTCATACTTTGCAAAGAATCTGTGCAGTTCAGGAACCTGTGCTAAGGCACTTGATATTGAACGACAAAGCAATAAAAACAATGACACTAACGTGTAAGGCTGGTTTTGATGGTGCTACTGGCCAAAGCATTTATAAACAAGTTTTATCAGAACCCGACATTAACAGAGATTTAAAGCGTGAAGAATCATTATTTATTACTTGTCTTGTCCCATTGGATTTGACTGGATTTAACAACAGCAACAAAAAGGTGCCTATTTGGAGAAATCAAAAGTCGTCCTCCACAGCCTATTGTAGACCCATAAGATTTGCATACAAAATGGAATCCAAGGAATCTGTGATTGAAGAAGATCAGTACATTAAAAGTGAGATAGAAAGCTTGGGTATGATTTTATTAGAGGTTTGCGGATCTTCTATTGAAGTGAATTGTATTATTGAACTTACAATGATTGATGGGAAGGTTCAAACAATATTATCTGAAAAAAATAACTCATACCAATGCTGTTCAGTGTGTGGTGTCTCTCCAAAAAATATGAATAGTCTTGATATCCTTAATATAGATTATACTAACAGAGAGTTCAAATATGGTCTTTCCAGTCTTCATGCATGGATTCGATTTTTTGAGATGTTATTGCACATTGCATATAAAAAAGAAACAAGAAAGTGGCAAGCAAGATCTAAAGAACACAAAGAAAAGGCATCTGTAGCTAAACAAAAGATTCAGACTGATTTTATGAACAAAATGGGACTTGTTGTTGATTTCCCTAAAAGTGGTGGTTCTGGAACAAGTAATGATGGCAATACCTCAAGGCGTGCTTTTGCAGCATATGAACAAACAGCTGAAATTCTGGGTATTGACCAAAACCTTATATTCAGATTTTACATTATCTTGGTAACGCTCTCTTCAGGATATGAAATAGACTGCTTAAAGTTCAAGGATTATTGTTTTGACACTTTTAGACTATATGTGTCCCTTTATCCATGGTATTACATGGCTCAATCAGTTCACAAAGTATTGATACATGGACATGACATAATTAAAAGCTTTACATTACCCATCGGACTTATGTCAGAGGAAGGTCAAGAGGCTAGAAATAAAGACTTTAAATCTTATCGCGAAAATTTCAGCCGAAAAACATCCAGAAAAGCAACAAATACTGATCTTATCAATAGACTACTAGTTTCCAGTGATCCTGTTATTTCATCATTGCGTAAATCAACATCACACCAAACAAATCATAAAGCATTTCCTTCAGATGTTTTACAATTACTTAAACAATCTTCAAACGATATTATTGTTTTATAATTTTTTGATGTAATTTAAAATTGATAACGTTTTCTTGCACTATTTTTTGCTTTTATTATTCCTAAAACATTATTTACCTAAATACTCAATTTTTATTCAATATAGGTGGGTCAAAAATCCGATAAGATATTCAAATATCAATTTACCACTTTGTAACTAAGGAAAGTACCCGGTAACTAAGCAATATAAGTATCCATAACAACTAAATTTAAAAAATTATCACTTTTGTAAGAAGTGTGATCTCATATTGGTACTCAAGCCAAATTTAGTGAATATAGCACTTATAAAATATCTGCAGATAACAAAAGTAGGTTGTTGCTAAGCAAAATAAAGGTATCCATAGCAACGAATTAAAAAAATATTACCTTCATAAAAAGCGCAGACATCATATTAAAACTCATACTAATTTTAGTGAATATAGCTCTAATATTAAATTAGTTATGAATTTTGTCCAGTAAAAGTGCATTCTGGCCCACTGTGCACAGGGAAAAAAAAAATTATATCAGTAGTAAAAATTAAAAAAAATTATATCATTAAAAAAAAGTTATATCAGCAGTAAAAAAAAACTTATATTTTTCTTTAATTCATTGCTACTTAAATTATGCAAACGTTGCTTGGTGCAGCACAAACGCAACAAAAGTAAAAAAACTGTTTAGTAAACAAAAACAGGCTATAAGGATAATTACAAACGTAGACCGTTTCTCTCACACTCAAACATTATTTAATAAACTTAATATTCTAAATGTATATAAACTAAACCTTTACCATATTCATATCTTCATGTTTAAACTTGATAAATAAATATCACCAATGTTATTTAATTCACTTTTTGAAAAAATAAACCACATATACCCTACCAGATTTTCAAAAAACAATTACATTCAATCCAAAACACATTATTCAGCAACCAAATTCTCAATTGCTAACCGAGGTCCTAAGCTGTGGAATACAATATTAAATAATGAGCTGAAATCTAATTATTCTTTAAACCAGTTTAAAACAAAACTTAGGCAATTACTGATGATACATGAAAATGAATTAAAGTTCTTCTAAAAAGCTTTTTAAACTAGCAAACAAAAACAAAAATTAACCTACTAATTACTCTTTAATATTATATTTAATATTCTAAACAATAGTCTGCTATTGTAAATGTATTTCTTATCTTATAAGTTTTGAATTTACAAACGATTTTTTTAAGTTTTATTATTTGAAATACTAATTACTAAAAATATTGTAAAATTTTATAATTCCAATTTTTATTAAAAAGAGCTATCGTAAATTCTTTTTGTAATATTAATACTTATATATCATCTTATTTTACTAATTAGTTCTTAAATATAAATACTCTTTAAATTACTAATTATTTTAAAAGTTATATATTTTATTCTTTGCATTTTGTTAAAACATTTTATTTGATGAATATGCATTTTTTTAGGGGGGGCTTAATGATAAGATGAATTTTGTCTTCTTCAAGCCCCAGTCATGTAAATATTTGTTTTTATAAATTACGAGTGTAAATTATTTTCAATCGGCAAATACAATACTAAAAAAAAAAAAAAAAAAAAAGTAGTGAGTGAAATTATATCGGTAGGGATACTAATTAAAATTTAAAAAAATTTTAAACCAAGTTTGAAATCCGTTTTTGAACTTTTTGAAGATTTCAAACTAATTTTTGTGTTTCTGCTTGGCAAAAAAAAACATGCGATATCCCGCCTTCCCTCCTTCCCATAATTTTTATTTTAAAATCAAAAGGGATCAATATACGGTGTGTAAATTAAGTTCATTTGAGTTTTCTGGAAAAAAATAATGCTTTTTTCAGAGAGCTTATTTTAAAAATGCGTAGCCATTTTTAACAAATATTTTCAAAAAATCCTAAAAGGTGTAATACAGATAAATAAAAATTCCTAAAAGATTAAAAATAGATATAATATAGATAAAAAGAAATGAAAAAACTAAAATAAATGATAAAAAAAAACAATGATAAAAATTAAAACTTTAAAAAACTTAGTTTCTGTGCGTCAATTAATAATTGCACTTCGGTTAATTTCTACATTTTCATGCGTCGCGTTAACAACTAAAGAGTACACGAGGAAAAACGGCATAGATGCATTTAAAAAGTTTTAAGAAAGTGTGAATCATTTACGAAAGTCTTTGTTTAATATTAGGAAAAAAGTTTTTTTTTTTAAATTTACAAATATTTTATTAAAAATGTAAAGATGAATTAATCAAGAAATAGTTTTTTATAAATACACTTTCATCAAAGTTTGTATTTTTGTACAGCATAATGTTAAATTTTTGAGTAAACTCAGTTTTTAAAGTTAAATAGGTAACGAACATTATGTAAACTTATTTTAAAAGTTGAATTATTTTTTATGTATATATATATATATATATATATATATATATAAATATATATATATATATATATATTTATATATATATATATATATATATATATATATAAATATATATATATATATATATATATATATATATATATAAATATATGTATAAATATATATATAATATGTATATATATTTCTCAACTTATATTATATTTCTTGACTATGATAAAAAATTTTCTTAGCATTTAGAAACTCAAAATCTGATGAAATCTCAGCCATTGTTTCAAATCTCCAGTGTAATTGTGTAAATATACTATCAAAGACTATATTACAACTAATTTCAAAATCTTTTTCCGGAGGTATGTGTGAACTTTCTTCCCTTGTTTCATCATCAAATATCATTTTTGCTTTTCGTTTTCTTTTAATTGGAAAGCTAGCTTTAATGTCAAGATCTTTTGATATTATTTCAGCTTTTTCCATGGTGTTATGAATGCCCCTGTCTCGAAGGTTTTGTATAGAAGCAATCATATCAGCAATTATTTTGATGCAATATCAATTGTCATATTTTTTGATTGTAAGCTGCAATTCTCTCTGTCAAATAATGTAAGTATGATGTTCCAAAGGTCAAGCTAGCAAAGAAACTCAAAATCAACTTGAATCAACATCTCTCTAGCTCCGGACCTTGCTTCAGCATTTAGCAGAGAATCGTTTCGAATTTCTTGTAAAACATTGCAAACATTTGTGATTTGATTATTTAGTGAATGGTTAGCCTCCTTTTTGGCAGACCAGCGGGTTTCACTTTAACTTTTTAGGGTGACTTCAAATGTTTTCATCAGTTTGTCCCATCTGGTAGTAGAACTTGAGAAGAAATTGAATAGTTTTTGAACCTTTCCAAAAAATGTAATCATAAATGGGAAAACTTCTGCTGAATGGACTCCCACAAGATTTAGAGTGTGAGCTGCGCAAGGCACATACCGCACTAAATCATTTTTTGCAGTTATTTGGACTTGAACACCAGAATATTTTCCAGACATGTTAGCTCCATTGTCGCAATCCTGACCTAGGCAATCTTCGATGTTTAATTTATCTTTAATTAAGCTGAATAATATTTCTGAAGCCAGACCAACTCCGGTTTTTTGATGAGACTCAATGAAATCCAAAAAACTCTCTTCAATAAAACATCCTCCATCAGTGACACAAACATATTGGATTATTTCTGACATTTGTTCTTTGTGAAAGAGATCAGGAGTGCAATCAAATAAAATTGAATAATATTTGGCTTTTTTAATTCTCGTGACTATCTCGCTTTTCACCTTTCTGCCAAGAAGTTCAATTAGTTTATTCTGTGTTTTGCTAAAGGATGATGATAGCGTGCTATTAGTTCAACTGTGTTGAGAAAAATTCCACTGTTTGGCTCACCAATAATATTGGAACTGCCTCGAAAAGCCAAATTGTTCTTAGCGCGGAACATAATTGAATCTATAACAACTTTTAAAATATTTTGCAACTTTTCTTTTTCAGTTTGGATAACATTTTGAATGTCTTTGTCTAAAGATCTTCCCTCTCTCAGATTTTTTTAAGAGTTTAGTTGTTTCCATTCTGGGATTCGAGGGTTTAGTTATTTTCATTCTGAAAAACCTTTTGATGTTTCTACAAACTTGATTGTCTTTGTGTATGAAAAAAGGATACATGGAAAACAAAACAAAGAATTTTTCGATGCACTGTATAACAACCATTGACGATTAACTTTTTCCCCAATAAGAAGATTTTTTTCAAACCAAATAGAACTGAAATGTCTGTCTTCTGATGATGTTGATGTGGTAGGATAGACTTCTCTCTTGTCTTGTTTAGCACCATGTTCAAACAAAGAACATCTTAGTCTGTCATTAATTTTGGGCCAAGTTGGTGAATCATCAAACTTGAATTCTAACAGTTTTGTTGTAACTGCATTTTGGTTGACTTCATTGTTTTGCAGTAACTGTTCATCATCACATCGAAAAAAAACTGAACTTTTTTGCACTGCGAAAATAAAAAGAAACTATATCAACATTTTATCCATTGTAATATTGCAAATGACATGGCTTAGTTTGCTAAGTTTTTTAATTAAATTTATTTGTGATATTGACCTGAAAATCCATTAATAAAAATATTTTTACCTGGTTGTTCTGTTTGATCTTCGCTCTTTTTAATCCATTTTGCAAACACCTTTTGTAATTTTTTGTCACTTTCAAGTCGATGCTTTTTTAACTTTTTGAAAGCTGAACCAGAATGCTTTATTCGTTTTTTTAATGGTGACATAATAGATTTTAAAACTTTTATTACAAAATATTTTACTTTTCTTGACAAAGAAAGAATGAAAGTTTCTGTGTGTGACTAGGTGTAATCAATAAATACAAACGCAATTATTTTACCTCGATAACTGTTTTAAAAGTTCTCAAGTCAAAAAACTGCGAGTTAAAATTATTTTCATTAAAAAATTGCAAATCTGGATCGTAAAAGTCATAAAATAAAACATTATTTGTAGTTTTGAAAACATTAAATTGTTGCGTTCCAAAATCTATTGTTTGTTTAGCCATTTGTAAGAGTAATTAATTCTTATGCTTAAAAAAAAATGAAGTTATTTTTTTAAATTCGCGACAATTAACTTAGTTATATTTAGTCATTGCGTATTTACCTTGATTGCGCAGTTTTTTCACTTCTTCGCATAGTTTCTTTCTCTCTTTTATAGTTTCTTTAGCAAAATCTTCGTTAATATATATTCCACTGCCTTTCAGATTTTGTTTTATTTATTTATTTTATATTATTTTTTTTAATTAATGTTTTAATTTCACATTGGAAAATATTTTAATTTGCATAAAGATGCGAAAAAAATTATGAGGCGTGTCCAAAGATTTTGAAACGCAAATTAAAATTATTTTGGTTTTGAGGCGTCTTTAAAACACTTCATATATTAAAAAATGTTTATTAAATTTTGAAATTTGCCGCCTTGCTAATTTGCCGCCCATGGCTGTGGCCTCGTTCGCCACCCCTTCACTACGGCTCTGTATATATATTATTAAAACTGTCTACTTAAGGTAGATATTTATACCATAGGGCAAAAAAAAATTATATAAGAAATGTTGACTTGAAGGTAGTTATTTGAAAAATCTTTAAATTTTTTAGACCAAGTGTGTCTACCTAAGGTATATATTAATATCACACAAAAGAAAAACAAGCTATATAACTTATTGTAATTAGTGTTGACTTAAAGTATGGAAAAACAATATTTATATGATGAATAATAAATTCTAGAAATTGTGTCTACTATAAAAATATATACCATGTGGTTAAAAAGCATATCAGTAAATGAAAGTAGTGAGAAAAAACTTAAATATACATATATAGAAACTATATATATTAATGAAACTATCTACTAAAGGTAGATGTTTATGCCACAGGGTAAAAAAAAATTATATCAGTAGTGTTGAGAAATTATATCGGTAGGGGTACTAATTAAAAATTTAAAAAAATTTTAAACCAAGTTTGAAATCCGTTTTTGAACTTTTTGAAGATTTCAAACTAATTTTTGTGTTTCTGCTTGGCAAAAAAAAAACTTACGATATCCCGCCTTCCCTCCTTCCTATAACTTTTATTTTAAAATCAAGTTTATTTGAGTTTCCTTGAAAAAAATAATGCTTTTTTCAGACAGCTTATTTTTAAAAATGCGTAGCCATTTTTAACAAATATTTTTAAAAATTCCTAAAAGGTTTAATATAGATAAATAAAAATTCCTAAAAGATTAAAAATAGATATAATATAGATAAAAAGAAATGAAAAAACTAAAATAAATGATAAAAAAAAACAATGATAAAAACCAAAACTTTAAAAAACTTAGTTTCTGTGCGTCAATTAATAATTGCGCTTCGGTTAACTTCTACATTTTCATGCGTCGCGTTAACAACTGAAGAGTACATATATATATATATATATATATATATATATATATATATATATATATATATATATATATATATATATATATATATATATATGTATATATATATATATATGTATATATATTTCTCAACATATATTATATTTCTTGACTATGATAAAAAAATCTAAAAATAGTGAATCTCAACTATTCGCTGTAGCGCAGTGGAAAGAGCGCCAGTTTTCGACTCTTTTCGAGAGATTTATGACCGGATATGATTTTTTACTTATCCAGATATATTAAATATTGTAGAAGAAAAGGAGGGTGAGTGTTTCTAGAGGTACCCAATAGGTAGAAATTGGTGCCGTGACTGACATTTTTAAATATAACTTATGTTTGAGTTTACCTTGTTAACTTATCCAAAGCTAATTTGGTTTAAAATAGCATCTCTTTGTAAAAGGCAGTTTTTTGAATACACGAAATTCGCGATGGGCGCTTAAAAAAACATTTTTTTTCAAAATAATTTTTTTTATGCAAATATTAGGGGCCATCAATAAAGGACCTCATGCAAAAAGGGGAGTGGGTTGAGACAAAACGGTCAAAAAAGGACCAGGGAGGGGTAGGGTTATCAGAAAAAGATGTCACCATAGAATTTTACTTAATACTTATTTTATTTTAAAAACATGTTCGAAGATAGTTAAAAATAGCATTTTAATTTTGCTTATAAAGTTTTATAACAACGCTTATCCAACATTTACTTTTAAATGACAATCGGCGATTGTCATTTAGGAATAAGTGTAAGTGAGTATGCCAATTGCTATTTATTATATTAAACAAAAGTATTGGGGGAAACATTTTTGTGATATCAATTTAAAAAAGGGGAAGGGGTATGAGAAGAAAAGACAACCAGTGAAAAGCAAGGTCTGTTTACTCAAGAGGCATAAAAAAGCCGACCTTAACAGACGGAAAAATGGGGAGCATGGATCTTGAATAGAAATAAAAATTACAATAGTTTAAAATAGAAAAAAAAACTCAGTATTCATGAAAAAATATATATATATATCTATTTTCTAACTACAGATTCATAGCTTTAATACGCTCTTTTGCCGAATTCTCAGATTTTATCTTAGCGCTCCTCTTCTTTAGTCGCTCGTTTGTCAACTTTGTTCGCACCCTGCCGTAATTAAATGGTATTTCGCATTCGGATCTAAATTTTTCTATATATCTTCGATCTAAGAGTAAAATAGAATTACGTAATATCATTTAGTTAGGATAATAGAAATATTATTACAAGTTATTAAAATAAACTTTAAAAGGGTTATTTTACGTCAAGCCGCTACGCCAGGGTTTGACAACCTATTTTAAATAGAATCATTTTTCCTTATATATTTTACAAAAATCTTTCAAAGAGTCTAAAGGACGGTAGTATAATTATGTTTTATGATTATTATGCTTTTATGATAAAGTCTTAAATTAAGTATCTAATTAAGGTATATATAAATTATGTCAGTGTATTTCTGATGAACCAACTGATGGAGAAACAAGCGGTTAAAGATAAATAAAAATTAGATGTATTTTTACTAAATAATTAGGATATATAAAATTTTGATAAAGGATGCATGCGACTCGTTTTTTGAAATATGTGCTATAACGTCACAAGTTGCCGAATCCTGGGTGAAGTGATCCCCTTGTATTATATCAGATTTTGATAAAATTTTCAAAACGTGGATAAGCATGTTCCATGAGAAACATTGATTATCTAAGATTACACTAATTCTGATATCGAACAAAAATAAACATTTGTGTGAATTTTTAGTTTGGCAATGAAACGTTGCATAACTTTGAAAAAGAATAAAGCGAGGGCGCAGATTACGGAATAATTATTATATGCTAAATACTATTTATACATATTTTTCTAGTATACCCTTAAGGATAATATTCTTTATTAAAATGAACATTAAATTAGTTGAACCAAAGTATCAAAGTTTTTAAAACTCTTTTTATAGTATTAAAAGGATAATAAACAATTAAGATTTAAGTTACCAGGCCATTCACGTTCTTTTTCATTCAAAAAAGAAGCGAACCATTCCAGAAGATCATTGGTTTGCTTCTTGCTCCACTGTGTGTAAAAACGATTATCTATAGTGAATAAAAATGTTCACTTTAAATAGATTTTCACTCAAACATAATAACTAAAAAGTTTTTAATTTAGGTAAAAACGTTAAAAAAAAAGTAAAAAAGTTCATTTCAGATTTCGAGTTTTAAATAATATTATAAAACTATTTAAATTAAGGACAATTGTTTTGATTTTATAAAAAAAAATTATATAGTTTATTCTTATAAATAATTTAGTCTATAATTGTACCAAAATCATTAAGCGCTGTTGTAGATAGTTCTTCCTCTTTTTCATAATCACTGTTTTCATCTGGAAAAAAACTCTTGTATTTTCAATATTTCAGGAAATTTTTTTTCATCAAATGCTTTGATGATAAATCGTGATAACACTTTTATTTATTTACATATCTTAAAAAGAGTGATTAAAAACCTCTGAAAACATTTTTACTTAAGTTAAAAAAAACAATTTATAAAATCGCACACATCAGCCTAATAACGACCATTCGGCCAGAGCTTTTTTGTGCACTTGCATTAATATTAAATTTTAAACAATGACTGAATATTTTCTTCAACAAAAACTGAATATTTTCTTCATCCTCTATCTCATCTTTTTCCAATATTTTTCTCCTTTGAGAGTTTATCACTGGAAAATCAAATTAAATTTAAATCACATGAGAATGTAACAATCAAATGAAAGAATTTAAATTATTTCAACTTTTTTTAATATTACTAAAATCCCTAAGGTTGAAGGGGCCACTAAAAAAGTTACTTTTTTCAAATATATATAACTATATATATTTTTATATAACTTTTAAATTGATTAGTTAATGCAGATTTGAATAAAACAGTAAGTGTACCTCGTTCCGAATATATTGAAGGTCCAGTTTCACCTAAATATATTGAATATAATATTGAATATAATATTGAATATAATATTGAATATAATATTGAATATAATATTGAATATAACATTGAATATAATATTGAATATAATATTGAATATAATATTGAATATAATATTGAATATAATATTGAATATAATATTGAATATAATATTGAATATAATATTGAATATAACATTGAATATAATATTGAATATAATATTGAATATAATATTGAATATAATATTGAATATAATATTGAATATAATATTGAATATAATATTGAATATAATATTGAATATAATATTGAATATAATATTGAATATAATATTGAATATAATATTGAATATAATATTGAATATAATATTGAATATAATATTGAATATAATATTGAATATAATATTGAATATAATATTAAATATAATATTGAATATAATATTGAATATAATATTGAATATAATATTGAATATAATATTGAATATAATATTGAATATAATATTGAATATAATATTGAATATAATATTGAATATAATATTGAATATAATATTGAATATAATATTGAATATAATATTGAATATAATATTGAATATAATATTGAATATAATATTGAATATAATATTGAATATAATATTGAATATAATATTGAATATAATATTGAATATAATATTGAATATAATATTGAATATAATATTGAATATATTATTGAATATAATATTGAATATAATGTTGAATATAATATTGAATATAATATTAATATATTGAAGGTCCAGTTTCACCTGAAAATATTTAAGGTCCAGTTTCACCTGAAAATATTGAAGGTCCAGTTTTACCTGAATATATTGAAGGTCCAGATTCTCCTGAAAATATATACAAAAAGAACAAGGTTTAAAAACTATTGTATGATTAAAAGCAAATAAATAAAAAGCAAAGAAAGATTTATATAATGAAAACCTTCCCATCCCATGTATACTAAATTTGATATATCTATTTAAAAATCAATTTATTCACTGAGCTTAGAAGAATAGAAGAAATAAAATTAAAAAATATTGAATACATGTTGAATGTTTCATTATTACCAAACAGAAAAAGTATTATTAAGAGTTGCTGTTAAAACTACAGCTGACAATTTTCTTGGTAGGTTTAGAAGCTATCTTTTAAACCTGCCAAGAAAAATGAAATTAGGAAATTCATAATTTTGTTTGTTCTTAATATCATTTTTTTAAATCAAATTTAATTATAAAGGACAACTTGATACAGAACTCAAAAAACAAAGAAATTAATGTTTTTTTCCAATTTTGTTAACTCATCGTCCTTTCTTTCACAGCTGACTTTACATTTATATAGTACAGACTTGCTTCTCTGATGCACAGAGAAACAAGTTGAGTGCAGCAGATAAGTATTTCCCCATATATTTACTAAAGTTTAACTTTTTACAGTTGTAAAAAGTTTTATTAAATATGTGTAAAATTAATTTGTAAGTTTTATCAATAATCAGATATAATAAAACCAATACAAAAAGTAAGACTAACTAATCATAAATCAAACAAATCATTACCTGCATCAATGGCTAATAGATGCTTTCCAACTTTTGTAATTTCTTCCAAAGCTAGAGGGGCTTGGTAGAAATTAATATTCATTTGTTCGGAATGCCCCATGTGAGAATAAAACAACTCCCTGTCACGTTTAGGAACATCCAAAGGAGCAAATAAAGTACTAATTCGATGGCGATTATTTGTAGCTATAATGTCATTGGGATTTGTTAGAGAGAGACCATTACATAGTTCATGGACAACATGCCAACCAGAAATGTGAGCATCAGAATCCTGAGCACTAGCAAAGAGAAATTTATTTTCAGATGATACTCTTGCTAGTTCTCGCACTCATTACTTGCAATTTTAATAATGGCACCAACAGTATCTTGTGGTATCAGGACAGGGACAAGATGGTTATTTCCCTTACCTGTCATATAAGCTATTTTCATTGTTTTAACAAGAATATTTTCAAGTTTATCAAGCTTAAAAACTCTTTGACTGTCAATCCATTCATTGTTATAGGCTTGATTCCAATCCGTTAATAGCATGCGCGCGGGCTCACCACCACGCCTGCCACATAACAAAGTTAATCTGGCGCAAGCACAATTTCTGAGTTTTACATAACTATGCTAATCATGAAATTCATAAACATCACATAACAGTTTCATACTTTCCAAGATATATTTCCGCAGTATGAGTAAATCTTCCTCTAAAGGCAGTTTTGCAGGTTTTCGGAAGTTGACTTGACTTCTAATGTTTAGCTTATAAGTTGCATCGCCAAAAAGACATTTTGCCAACATTTTAAAGTATAAACAAATTTCTGGGCATCTTCAGCTTCAGCATCCATGCCTTTGCTATAAAAAATGAACTGCATTACAGTAGCACTCTTTTTTAACAAATAGTACAAATTCAGTTTTAATCCTGCTTTAATATCTGAATTATCTTTTTTAGTATAAATTTCAATAACATTGGCTAGCATATCAAAGTTCACTCGATTAAACATATCTAATGAGTTAATATGTTTTTCTGTAACTACCACTTGTTTTAGGAACAAAATGTGCTAAACGACGCATTTCATTGCGTATACTTCGATACACTTCTACAGATTTGTCTTGCTTTTTGTTTAACTTCCAAAAAACTTTGAACCAATTTTTAGAATGGTTTGATCTGTTCTACATACCTTACCAATTTTATCATTTCGAAACTTTGCTATAATATGAGTTTTGAATAACTTATTGTACTGTGACGATTCAGGTAATTCTGAAACAGTCAACGGAACTTGCAAAACGTGATCATTAGCTCTTAACTGACATATTTTTTTGTGCCTCGAGAATGTTCTTTTCACGATTACAATTTTACAAAAACTACATTTCGTTAAGTCCTTTGGTTTTTTTAAGGCTCTTTCTGAGACATACTTAGGAAAATCTAAAATTGCTTGGTTTTTGTTGTATTTCACTACTCCCTCTCGTCTAAGTTGAGCAAAAGCTTTGACTTGTGATTCTTATGGAAGTAAGAGAGCCTCTTGTACATCAATCTCATCTTTATGTTTTCGCTTCATGTGCCGTGTCAATTTAAATAAAGATTTTTTACAGTAGACACAATAGCGTTGAGGTCTATGACTTTTCTTTTTCTGGGTCTAATGATAAACTTTATTTAAATCCTTTTTTTAAATCAAGAAGATTCACAATCCATTCATAATATATTTAAATTAATAATTTATTAAATTAAGCAATAGTTTACAATAAAATTTTCGCCTTACCATGAAACTCAAAAACCATAACTTAATTAGACACAACTATTTTAAACTGTGGTGCTTAAACAGCATTTTTACTACTCGACATAAAATAAATAATTTTTTAACGCTTTTTTGTATTTTTAATCTGAGCTAACTTAATTAAATTTAATTACAAATTTGTATGAGATTGTTATGAGAAAGATCTTAATTGTGTAGAAAAAATGTCTTGTCATGACCTCTAAGAAAAAAAGAATGATGGGGATTAGGTATAACATGAAGACTAAAAGGTAATTTAAATCAGAAAAGTTTGAGTATCTGGAAGTTACAGGAATTTTTTTTGATTGGCATAGAAACATTTTTTAACCAAATAAGCCGTTTATGCATGTGTTTTTTAATAATTTAGAACAATTTCTTTAGTTTTTTCCACACTTTTTATCTCAAATTAAATTCGCACTGTAACTTTAAATTTTGCATTTTAAGTTAGCTCTCTGTTTTCTGTAACTCCCAAATTAAATAGTGGTTGTTTGCAACCTTGTTGGCAGTAAATAAGTTAAAATAATAATAATATTTGAATAAACACCTATTAAAGGTTGGAGATAAAGGAAAATATGAACATTATTCAAACAAATCATCAGCTAAGAAGATATTAGGTGATGACTCAAATGGATACCTGTAAAAAAAAGTCATTACTTTTGCAACAAATGATAATCATTCCACCATGCTGTGAACAATAATATTTTACATTACAAACCTATGATGGTATTTTTTATACGTAAAAAATTAATTTTCTTTAATTTTTAAAAATCAAATAGATAATTGCAATAATAACAAAGTAGTTTAAAAAAATAAAATATTTCATTACAATTCTTTAAAATATACCTTTGTATCAGATAGCACTCCGAACAAATCTCTCTTCAAAGAATCAACGCAACTTGAGGTAACCCATTGTCTAAATAATAAAAATTTCAATTCCTGAAATTTCCAACACAATGCAACCTTATGAAATAAAACTTATAAAACTATTTTGTTATGTGTATAACATTACTTACTCAACATGGGGTTCTCCCTCACCAACCAATTGCATTAAATCAAACTAAGAACGCAGAATTCAGTAATGCATTGCAAAACAATAAAAAATGACATTTCAATTGGAAAAACAAATTACTATCATTATTATTTTTTTTTTTTTTACATACATGAATCTACATTACTATGAAACAGAACAGAGAACTTTTATTGTAACACCATCTTAAGGAAAATAACCATCTAAAGCTTATAAGCAACCTCAACAAGCAACCCCTCTAATTTTCATAGCAAAAGCAACTCTACCAATTTAAAAAAAGTTTTTTCTAAATTGGTAATGGTTTAAATTTTTTTTCTTAATTCTTTTTTTTGCTTGCAAGTTTTAAAAAATTAAATGTTGTTAGAAAATTTATTGTGTATAACTTTCTTAAAATTCAATGATATCACTGATGGTATATTTCATATCTAGAAAATTTTCTACCTCTACATCACATTTTGTTTCCTGGCTTTGAATTGGTTTGTTCACTGGAATAATAAACTTATCCAATATAGCATCCTATAAACAAAAAGAAGAGAAAAAATCTTTTTTGCATCACTTTAATTTATAAATTAAATAGAATTAAAAATTTCATGAACTTACAGTTTCCAAATCTGAATCAGATTCAGAAATAAATAAATCATTCATCATAACACCAGAATCTTTGATCACAGAAACCTAGAGTTTTATATGTATAAAAAATATATATTATTACCATTAAAAATTTTCTGCTTCTGTCTTAAAAATCTGATAAATAAAACTTTTCTTCAAATAATTATACCTGATCCGGAATTGCCGAAACAACATGAAAATCGATAATCTAATAGAAAAAAATATATAATAAATATATAACTTTAAAAAAATAATTTAGTCATAAAACTTATTTTATATTACAAAAGTAAAACAAAGCAATCAAATTATTTTTATCAAAGACTCCAAATCCAAAAAAACAAATATGATAAGTATATTCTGACCAATTTTTATAATTAAATTACATTATTATTCTATATTAATTATATTATTATATTATATATTATTATATAAAAAATCGTAGTAATTTTAAACACTCTTATTACAAATACTGATTAACATAAATATAAAAACAATTACAATAAATATTATTTATCAAATTAAAACATAATATATTAAATGCACACAAACAAAAAATGATACAGATTATTATGAATAGAAAAAAATACAGATTACATGCTGGGATCCATATATCAGGTAAACTTTTTTTCTCCTAAAGTATACCAACCTATACTTTATGTATACTATACTCAAAGGAACCAAAATTTTATAAAAATTTGATAAATAGTAATGGTTTTTGATAAATAAAATTTTGTTAAAGTATATTGTTTTTTTATATATAAAATTTAACTTATTGATTTTCATTAAAAACTATTGTTATTTCTGAAACCTCTATAAAGTTTTAGTTCTTTTCAGAACCAGGTTAATATACTTTAAGGGAAAAAAATGCCATTGATACATGGGACCTAATATGCAAGTGTAATAGTTTCATTTTCTTTTTTAATAAGGAAAACTTGACATTTTAATTAGTTTCAAACCAAAGTTCATTTAATTTTCAAATGGCCAAATGAAAGTACCAAATCAAACTATAAACCATCTATAAACCAATAAAACTTTAAAGGTTGTTATGCAGCAAAAAAAAGCTCCTTTAAAATCAAATACATTAAACAGAAATTATTTCAAAAAATCTAAAGAAACTGCAAAATAAAATACTAAAGTTACTATACTATAGTAACTATAGCTATAGTATAGCATAGCTTTAGATTCTTTATATATATATATATATATATATTTCATTAAAAAAAAATACATTTGCATCAGATAATACACCACAAAAATCGCTACACAAATTGCCATTCAACAAACCATAGCAACTTGAAGCCAGCCATTGTCTAAATACAAAAAATTAAATTTTGACTTACAATGCATATTACCCCTGAAATCCATAAATGAAGCTTCATCAGTACAATTGATAAAATTTAATACTAATTTATATATGTATTAATTACTCAGTTTGGGAATGATATGGACTTAAAACATTATTTTTCTTTTCGACAAACTGCAATGACTAAAATATAAGCAAAGATATAAAAATAAAATACTTTTTTTCAGGTTTAACAGGAAGTTTACGCCTCTTATCTAATTCGCAAAACTTGCCTAGAGTTGCGTTTGAATTAGGGGTCTCTTGTTTCTGAGGCAAGCACAATAACGGCTGTGCTATATTATCATAACTCAAAATAGTTACAAGTTATGAGTTAATGAAAATGTGATTGAGTGTGATAAAATGTCATAAAATCATGTCTGTTAAATACTTTGGAACTGCTAATTACTTAGGTTAAAAAATTTATAATTATTTATATAAGTAATTAAATAATTTCTAACTTACCTTTTTCATACAAACTTCAGGGAAAACCGGAGATGAACAAGTAACATCAATATGCTCATCAATTGATATCTATGAACCATAATAATTCAGTATGCAGCGTATTAAGCGTTACTTAAAACAAAATATTTCTAAAACTTTAATTTTTAAATATTATAAAACATTTATAAATTTTAATCCTACTTATTCATAAAAAACTGAAGAAAAGTCTAAAAAAATAATTATTTACATTCTTATTATTTTCTGTGGAAAGTTCCTTTGACAATTTGTTTGAAACATTGATTACTATATTGCTACTTGCCTCAACAGCACAATCCCAATCCTTGTCAAGTGACTAAAGAATTTTTTTGTTATTTAATTTTTCTAGTGCTTTATAAATAATTATAAATACAAACGATTTTAATTTCTCTGGTATCACAAAGTATATATTACATTTATTTAAATAGATATATGTAATTAATTTATTTAAATAGATATATGTATTTAAATAGAAAATATAAATAGCCTATAAAATATAGAAATTACAAATATACTACTTACAGACTGACTTGCTTTTTTCAAATAATCTATTTTAAAGCTTTCTCTTGTTGACTGTAACTAATAGAATTACATTTTTTAATAAAAAACTAACTTTTAATTAGTAATTTTTGAATAAGTAATAGGACTTCATATATCTTAATTTAATTTTCACAGGCAAAAAAGATATAGTATAAAACACTTTTAAAATATACAAACCTTTCTCCACCATAAATTTACTGAATTATAGTTGTACCGCAACTCAGTGCCCTTTTCTATGTCTTTAAGTGCATACAAAAATAAATGAGGCATGTTGCCAAAAACCTTTATATGCATTGCACAATTTCCTGCTTTTGAGTCATTAACAAAAACTCCCAAATTCGTGTCTTTAGTTCCATCAATGCTATTTTAAAAATATCTAATAATTAAAAACTAAGTGATTCTTTGTTTGCAGAAAAAAAAATCATATGCTATATTTATTTTTATATACTATTTATTATAGATTTATATTATTTTTCACATATATTTATTACAGATTATCAACTTTCAAATATGTTGGCTCCACGTGGGGACTTAAGGGACTATAGTCCCTTAAGTCCCCACGTATAGCTTCGGTAGGGCCCTTAGAAAAAAGGGGCCCTTTAAAAAAAAAGAAAAAATTATTTGAGGCATTATTGTGTTATTTTTTCTTATTCAAAGGAGCCCAAAATTTACAATATTTTTTCTAATTCAAAAGAATTCATAATGCCATAAGCCGGCGCTGACTTTCAACGCTGACTTTCAGATTGAGTCAATAAAAAAACACTAAAAGAAAGTTATTTAACTTACCAATATTTTTTACCTTGAAAAGTAAAAAAGTAATGGTAACAACCATTTCCACGATTTTTATGATTTTCTTCCAGTAACTTCCCTTCTTGAGCTGTCATTTTTTTACGACGATATTCCAATAGAAACTTACCTTTCTTTCTTGGCAAAAACGTGAAAACTCCAAATCCTGTTTACATTAATATCCAAAAGCTTCAATAATAAAATTTATCATTTTAACATTTCTTATGGTTTATTAGTCAAACTTTCGAATCGTTCTTTAAGCTGAAGTTTTTTGTTAAATATAAATAGTCATTTTTTAAAATAATTTTCAAAATATACACTATAATTACTATATAATTAAAAAAATATAGATATTATTTTTTCAATTAAACAACATTTTTTCAAATCTTGTACAGGTAAGACAACTTTTTATGATATTGCTTTCTTATTTAAAAATAAAAATTAATTTCACCATCTCTGATGTTGGTCGTTTCGTAAAATCAGAATCCCAACATTCAATTATAGCTAAAGAAACATGTTCACATTCTTTTGATGTGTATAAATTTTCCAGTTTTTTTATGTTTGGTCTTTTTCCATGAAGGAGACCATTTAATAGCATTGCATAATTTAGCAATGGAAGAACTTCATCCCAAGCAAAGCATCAGATAGTATTTCAAAAGCAGAAACTCCAAAAGAGTAAATATCACTTTCCTTAGATGGTTTTAGAACAATACACTGACAAAGTTCAGGAGCAGTATAATTTAACGTCATTCCTCTAAAATGAGAATACGTAGTACAACTAGATGTGAATGTTTGTTTAAACCTCAAAAGCTCATCGAAGTCAGCTATTTTAATTACTAAATCTTTTTCAGATTTTCCATTAACTAGCATATTGCAGGGTTTTAGATCGCAATGAATAATGTTTTCTTGGTGAAGGTATGCTAATCCATTCAAAACTTGAGAAATGTAATTTAATCGATCATTTAACTCAAAAATATTATCACTATTTAACACAGCAATAAGCTGCGAAAAGTTATTTACGTCATCTCCATCTAACTTGACACAACAATATTCAAATCCAATAATTGAAGGCCTTAAACAATAGCCCTTAAATTGAACAACATTGCCATGCTTGAGCTTTTTGAGGTTTATGCACATTTGTATCATTTTTTTTTTTTGGTAAACTTGCCTTGAAAATTTTTAAAGTCACAGGTTTTTCACGTATAGTGTGCAAATAGATATTGGCAAAAGAACCTTCGTCAATTTTATTTGAAAAATTGAGAGGTAAATTTGGAAATTCGTAATGCTTCACCAGATCTTCCATTTTCTTTCCTCCTTTTTTTTTGGAGTTTAAATCGGAAATGTTTAAGCGAAGAAACAAAAAATACAATATTTAGTGGATTTGCGAGAACATTTACTATAAGTGCATTTTCTTAGACACCTTTCTTAAACGAAAACGACATTATGAATTTGCGGGGACATTTCCTATAAGATCATTTTCGCGGACACTAAGGTGCTACAAACACACTATGCGATTTATGGTGAATTTACGGGGACATTTCCTTTATAAGCATATTTCATAGGTGCTAAAAACACACTATACGAAATATGGTGAATTTACGGGGACATTTCCTATAAGAGTATTTTTGGGTCAACTTTTCTTATGTGCTATAGATAAATTTTAAGAACCCAATATACGAAAAACGCAGATTTTACGGGGACATTTCCTATAAGAGTATTTTTTGGGACAAGTTTTGTATAAGATAAAAACACACTATACAAATAATTCTGAATTTACGCGTACATTTCCTGTAAGAGCATTTACGAGGACTTGTTTTTCTAACTTATTTTGAACACAGATTTAAAAAGCCGATGATTCAAACAACTTTTTTGTAACTAATTGCAGGTGGCTAGTATTAAAAGTAAATATAAACAAATTTTTCAAAGATTTCTTAGCGGTGATTACCAAAGCTAAAAAGTCAAATGCCGGTTGTTTTTCAAAATTATGCCAAATAACTTTTTAATTTCGATTTTTTAAGAAAACGTTTTGCCTTTTTGGTCCCAATTAAACTTAAAAGTTGCTAAACATAAAAACGACATCTAGCGCACAATTATGGATTGCAAAAATACTTCGGCCACACAACACAAAAATGCTTATGAATTTAAAAGTTCACTGTACTGTATTATAATTATGTTGAATTGTTTTTCCCAATTATATAAATTATGATTCCATTATATAATTTATTAGTAAAAAAAAATTCTGTTTTAAGAAAACAATTTTTAAACCATTCATCATGTACGAACGCAGTAAAACCACTGATTTAGGACTCCCTCTCCTTCCTTGGATGCACCTGTTGCTTTCAACAGCCCCCTCCTCTGCGTACGTACTCATATATTACAAAATCAAGCCCCTTCCTTCCCTAATGCATGAATATTTCAAAACATTAAAAAAAAATTCTCTTTTAACTATTTCTAAAGAAATATAAAAAACAGTTGTGACCAAAGTCAGAAAAAAAACATTAATATTTTACACTCATAAAATTCAATGTTTTTATTTTTTTTGAAAAACCACTAAAACACCCCCTTCCCCCACCCCTAGGTACGTACCTTATGAGTTACCCCATATTCAAAAAAATGTAGGAAAAAATGGTTTAACAAAAGGTAGTTTTGTTAAATTATTTAAAAATTTGTTGAACAATTTTCAATTTAAATAATAAAGACAACGTTCTTGGGTAGAAAAATAATCAATAGAAGTAAAATCTCAATATCTTTACTTCTTAATTTCACTCATCTTACTTTCTAAATTTATGAAAAATTTGCCAAAATGAAAAACAACATAAAACCTGAACTAAAACTCTATGTGTCCATAAAATATATTATATTCTATGTGTTAATAAAAAAAGCCTTCATTGAAGAATTAAGATTAATGGATGCATACTTTTTTTTTCTTTCTGAGATATTGATGTTCAAAATAAAAAAAGCCTTCATTGAAGAATTAAGATTTTAAGAATAAACTAATTTGGTTCAATTACCCATTTCTGTCGTGATCAGTCCAATCAAATAGATAGTTTGAAAAATGTACAAATTGAAATAGTTAAATGAATACAGTTGTGCTTTAAGTCACTTTTGATACTTGAACAAATTTATTTGTTGAGGTAAATAATTATTCTGAAAACTTTATTCATTCCATCACCTTTTCTATTTTTTGTTTTGATATATATATTCAACACATAGTCTACATGTATAAAAGAAAATCATCGAGCAATGATTTTTTTAAGAAATTGTATCTATCGCCAATGTAGAGCTAAATATTTTGAATGAACCTTTAATAATTAGAATTTCTATTTACTTTTATCATTATTCACTTCATATGCATGCTGTACTATAAAAAGCATATATCAACATAACTGGCTGGTAAACTTGCTATAAATTTCACTATACATGGTCTTTATTAGTTCAAAGTTCCTAAACATGTAAAAAATTAGTTTCTCCATTGTTTACTTTTATAAATAAAAGATGGAAGAATAAACAACTTCGTCCAATTTAGCAATGTTTAAAGAGCAATTAGTTTAATTGAAATAAAAACTATCTTGACAAATATTTTTTTATTTTAATTTTATTTCTTTGGCATCAAATCTAAAATAACAAAACAACATTTCAAGATAAGATAACACCATAGCGATTAAAAAAACAAAGTCTATAAACGATTAAAAAAATTACATATGTTTCCACGTTATGTGGAAACATCTACATTATTGCATAATAATTTTGTTTTTTAAGTCCTAATTTAAAGCCTATGTATTTATACATAGGCTTTAAATTAGGACTTTAGCTTTTTACACCACTTATAATCAACATGACTACATTCAAAAACTTAATAATAAGAGTAAAATAAACAAAAAACAATAAAACTTTTTACCAGTTTCGTACCAGTTCTTTTTTATATAACCCGTATAAAGGCGGGTTTAGATAATGTTAACATTACTATTTCAAATAAAAACTAGAAAACTAAAATGCTACTTAAAGTAATAAACTTTAAAAGTATATATTTATTCTAACCTTATTAGGTAATTTTACAACCCTACCAGGATTTAGGGATAAGTAAATACTTTTGGATACACTAAATAGTTAAAAATCTTTCAGAGGCCTTGCAAATTGAAAGAAAATTTATAAGAAATTTATTTTTCTACCTGGTTTTCAAAAAAGCTTTATGAAGTCAACTTGACTTGTTAAATCTTATGTCAAATCACATAAAGTTCTAATAAATATTTCTCACAAACTTTGAATTATTTATTTTTATCAAACTTTAGACAGTTGTAAATAACTGAGTTATGTACACCAAATTATCTGAAATATCTTTTAACTTAGTTACTATCAATATCATAATATGATATTGATAGTAACTACGTTAAAAGATATTTCTGATATAATCTTACAAAATAGAACAATAAACTTTGTTGTTATATTTTGGTACTGTTTGTGATAGTAACTATTCTATATAGTTACTATCATATCTTAAAATGATAGTAACTATGTATAAAAATATTTCAGATAGATTGATGTACATAACTATATAACTTGATGTACATAACTATGTATACTGATTTACATAACTATAAATCATATATAGTTACGTAAATCAGTATATTATATAGTATAGTTATAGTATCTTATATAGTATATTATATAGTGTATTATTCAGTATATTATATAGTACAGTTATGTAAATCATATATTATTTTTACAAAACTATACTTTAACATATATATTATTCATACTAATGTACATAAATATATGCAAAAATTAATAAATATAAATTCCATTTTGAAAATTTAATTTTTATTTCTTATTATATCTTAAGCATTTATATTTCATCAATAAAAGAAAAACTAATTGACATTTCTACTGTAAACCATTTAAAATTTAGGGCAGCAAATAAAACAATACAAACGAATCTTAATATTATGAAAAAAAAGTCAATGAAGAAATTAAAATAAAAAATACTTTCATTCGTTTACATTTATAAATGCGATGTTTTCTAGTTTTGGAGTAACTACGCTCAAAATTTACGCAGCTTCGATAAATATTTAACCAGAAAACAATTCTGAGAGTAAAAAAAAAGAACCCTAAAAAACTCATAATTGATTATAGTTTAATAGTTGCTTTGATTTTTATTTAAATTTACTAAGAAAATACAAAAATTTCCAAAACTAAAAATTGAGATATAGATTCAAGACATATGAAAAATATCATTTTTTAGATTGTGCCCGCAAGTGCACGTTTCAATCAACTTCGGTTTTTGTTAAATATACGTACCCGAAATTTGAAGGCCAATTACTTCTAAAATAATGTTTTTAAACCACATAAATATAATTATTCACATAAATATTATGGTCTTTTTTATATACTATGCCAAATTAAATACGTTTTACTGCTCTTAAAGTAATAATCCGAGTCTGAAATTAACAGGGACAGAATTATGTCCCCGTAAGCAAACGGTCCCCGCAAACAATACTTTTTCTGCTTAAAAAGTCCCCGTAAGAAAGCATTAGTAATATACATATATATAAATATATATTTATATATATATATATGTATATATATATATGTATATATATTTCTCAACTTATATTATATTTCTTGACGATGATAAAAAATTTTCTGAAAAAATAATTTATTAAAGTTTGCTGTTTATATTTAATTTTTATGTAATTTTTTCTATAAATCAATGCTTTTTTCAATCGCTGAAAGTATTTGCTTTTTTGTTTTTTGTATTAACAATCCAGCCCTTGGAATTAAGAAAAATAAGAGACCTTAAACTGTCAGAATTTAGCAGCAGGTCGGCAAAAAAATATTTACACAAATGCTATACCATAAAACATAGAAACAAGATCAGCAATATTTTGCTTACCTCAAACACTTTGAGATCACTATTCTCGAATGCCGAATCTAATTCTAAGAGCTGTTTATGGTAATATCATAATAACCTAATATTGAAAAAATTGAAACAGGGTAAATATATATCAAGTAAAGACATTATATAAATATCTATGTGCAAAAATTAAATAATAAGTATTATAAGTAAAACGAAATTTGATTTGATTGATATTGATATTGATATCATACTGTTTTACTATCATAGTTTTAATAAATATAAATTATTAAATGATATTAAAATTAAGTGTTTTAAATTTTAAAATTAAAAATCTTAGTTTTTATTGATAAAACAGTTGTAAATAAGTTAGGTTTACTTTTTTATAAATAATAATGATATTGACTGCTTCAAAATAATATTGACTGCTTTTTTATAATTATAAAAAAAATCCTGGTTAGTTTATTTTTATTTCACTAAAAATTGCCATTAAATTGTCTTAATATTTAATTTTTTTAAAAATCATACTTTGCATAGTTCACCGGTTAGTTTACATTTGACTGTTTTTCTTTTTTTATTTATTTTATGATATATGTATGAATTTAAAGCAGAAACTTTTTAGAATATATTATATATTATATATATATATATATATATATATATATATATATATATATATATATATATATATATATATATATATATATATATATATATATATATATATATATATATATATATATATATATATATATATATATATATGTTTGTAAATCAGCTTAAAGCGGACATATATGTATAAAAAATCCATCCTAAAACGGACCGTTTCGTTAAGCGGACAATTTGCTGTCCGCTTTGCGTTTTGCGATTATATTTTAGCTAAGTTACTTGGTTTAAGTTATTAAAACTTAGACTATAAGTTTTAAAATTGTTTATAAAGTAAATAGAATTTAAAAAAAAGCGATTGGTTGATGGACTCTTCAAACTTATCGCTTTCTTTTTTTATCAGTGTATATCTCCTAATAGTAAAAACGTGTCCTAAAACAGACATTTATAAAAATCTTGTTTTTCATAGTTTGTTTGAAATTCTTTTTTTATATCTAAGTTACAATTGTTTATAAATACTATTTATTTGCTATATATGTTTAGTGGTACCTTATATAAAAAAATAATCCAATATTTTGTAAAGTGTATATCTTATACAACATATACATTCAATTTTGAACCAAGAAAACAAAACTGTTTTTACTGTTTCTCTAAAACATTTTTGACATGAAAACTTTTAAGTTAGCAAATTATTTATTAATATTGTTATTAGTATTTTTTATATTAGTGTTAGCATTTAAGTTATTAAGAGTCTAAACTTTCGTTTATTAGCATTTCTATTCATAATTTTACTTTTTCATTAATGTCCGCTTTAAGTTAATTTTTTACTCATTACTTTTTGAGTAAAGTACTCTTATTGTTTGCAATTATATATGCAAATTTATTATAAGAAAACAATACGAAATATTGTGCTTTGTTTTTGTTATTTAACTTTGTTATAATAAACTTTTTAAAATTAAGAGAAAAGATAAGATCGTTTTTATTTTGTTGTTGTGGCTTTTCATCAAAGACTGTTTTACGTTTGCTTTTAACGCACTTAATTTTTATATATACTTATATATACTTATTCAATAAACCGAAAACTATTTTTACGTGAAAAAAAAGTCTGCGTATTCATTTAGTTAATTAATTTATTTTATTTATGTGTGTAAATATCTTTTGAATATTTTTATAAAAAAAAAAAAGAAAAAACACAAGGTATATTTTATATAAATATATGTCCGTTTTACGTTGAATTTTAACATAAAACTGATTAATTGAACATAATGAACATTGAATATACTAAATAACTTATATAGCTTTATTTTTTTAAATTATAATCTTTTATGAAACAAAAAGTAAAATCCTTTATTGATTATTTTTATATTTTTTAGCATTTCTTCCGAACACCGCTTTACGTTTGTTTTTAACGCACTTACATGATTTTAAAATATACTTTTATATAATTATTCAATAAACCAAAATTTACTTAGGTAAGGTATTTAATTTATTTATTTTAATTATGTGTGTAAATATTTGTAAAATATTTATATAAAACAGAAAAGAAAAACGTTATATTTTACATATGTATATGTCCGTTTTAGGTTGAATTTTATCATGAAACTGATTGAATATGTTGAATGACTTTTATAGCTTTTTATTTTTTATTCATTCAAATTAAAAAGATTTTGCTATTCGAATATTTTCGAACTTTTTTTTAACCTTTTATAAAGTTGAAAGCAACCGCTATTAAAATTGGAGGTTAGTCAAAGAAACATGAAGAAGTTTAAAGAACAAAGTTAGAGCAGCTCCAGTGACGGATCCAGAAAGTGAAGGGGAGTGATGAGTTAGGGGATGATGCATCCTCTCCCCCTCAATACCAGAATCTGAAAGTCTTAGAATATATTAGAAATGGAGGACTTTTTTTTTTGACGCAAATGGGATACAAAATATAAAAATATTTCAGTACCCCTCTCTCTTCCCCAACAAAATTCCTGTATCCGTCACTGAGCAGCTCAAACATACTGTCAATTAAACAAATCTTTTAGTCTATATTAATAAACAGCCTAATACTTCTGATACCTCAAATAGTGTTTTAATTTGGAAATCATCGACGTTGTCGCTTTTTCGACAACGATTACGAAAATTCATTACCAATTTTGAAAAAGTAGAGCTAAATAGAGGACATTTGAATTGAATTTATTCAAATAATATATTTAAAATTAATTCAGTAAAGTTTGGAAGACGGTCAATTTTTATTTGAACCTCAATTGATTTCTAAAATTGGTAGTTTATGTTCTTTCATTTTTCGGTAGAAAACATAATCTAAAGATTATGTTTTTTCAATATTTTCAAAAATTAATCAAATTATTTTATATAACAAAAAATTTATTTAAGTTTTGCGTTAGGTGAAACTATTTTTTTACTCGTGAGAGAGTCCATGGCGCAAAACTTCAATGTTGAAATATTTTTTTAACGGGTAGTATAGACTGACGGATACAGAAATATTTTTAGGAAGGATGGTGATACAAAAATATATTTTTATAAAAATTAGGTTCTCGATTTCTTTGATATTGAAGGACTTAAGTATTCTGCTCGGGTGTTATGCAACTTCCCTGGAGCCGTCACTCATTGTATACAAAATTATTTTTGAGATAATATTTTTTAGATTTTATTTTCTTCGTGTATTATTTTATATTATATTTATGTTTCAATTATTATATGGTTAAGTAAAATCTGCTGAGTCCAAATTTATATTAAACGACATGTAAACTGAAGAAACATGTATGTATGTTTTTTAATAAAGAAAAATTTCAGACTTTTTTTCTTTTGAAAAATTATAGTTTTTTTCACTTTATTTAAATTATTTTTACAGTCAGAAGAATGCAGCGTAAAAAATGCATATTATACAAAAGAGATTAAACAAGGTATATTATACAAGGAAAATTTATTTTTTAAATAGTTATCGAAAGCTTCCGATTGCCTACACGAGTTCAACAAATTGTTAAAAGAACGACGAATATACACAATTAGTATTTTTCTTTTTTTTAAACAAAAATATTGTATCAATAAACAAAGTAGATGTTCATAAACAATGTAGATGGTCATAAACAAAAGCTGGTTTATGCTTTAAAGCTATAGAGAATGAAAATTAAATATAATGGAGTTATTCATTACCAAAAATAATAAATCCTAATACGTAGGGCTGCCATTGTCCTGATTTTTTCGCTGGAGAACGCGATAAAAGTTTTAACTTTAATTAGTTTAGCGCTGGGCTCTCCTCCGTAAAAATCAGGACTATGGTAGCCCTACTAATACATCAAATAATATTCTAAACCGATACAGCGCAGCAATAAAATATGAAATAAGAAAGTCAAGAAACAATTGTTGCGCTACTCAATTCCAAAATATATTTTTATAATAGTATTTTATATTATAGTATTTAAAATATCTTATATTATAATATTTAAAATATAACAGTTATTTTTTAACAGCAGACGCACAAAAATCACTTAAATATAAATAATTGTATTCAAAAAGTTCAATACTAGATACATTTTTAAAACCAGATTCTAAAAGAGGATAAAAAAATATAATGTTAAAGAAACTTTTACTTTTTATTTGTAAAACAAATTACCATTTGTACAAGATACTTTTTGTCACTTTATCGTATAAGAAAATACAAAAACTTAGTTTTACGCGAACTCGCTAATGCGTTTACTTGAAAGGCATTTTGGTATTTAAAGAAAAGTTCGTAATAATTTTTTGTTTATTTTCATAATGAAAAAAAAAGTTTAAAATTTTTTATCAAAAAAATTTTAAATTTTTTTAAACAAATTGTAAAAAAAGAAATTATCAGCTGAGATATAAAGCTTCATGTATAACTGTGCCGCAATGCCCCACTGTCCGAAAATATCGTGCTCTACCTACACTCCACGATGTTTTTTCTAATTTGATAATTGCATATTTATGTTGGCTTAGTTAAGTTGTTGTTGGTTGTTGTTAAGGCTTGTTGGCTTAGTTAAGTTAACGTGACGTCAAGCTATTTTCAAATATACCAGTTATACTAAAAGAGTTCTTATTACACTAAACTTGATGCTATAACTAGCTCATTGAAAGCTCACGGGTAGGCTAGCAGTTTAATATAATGTTTTATATTTCAGCAGTAATGCATGCATGCATTAAATGAAAACACATTAGTTTATGTACCTAACTAAAAAGTTTTAACCTTTTATCACAATATAAATATCACGTGAAATATAAAACAAAAGAAAAACTTTTGAAACTCAAAAAAGCTAAAATAAAATTTTTTCTTAAATATCTTAATAACTTTAATATCTTTTTTTTCAATTTTTTTTTTTTAATTTGGTGATGAACTTTAGTCATTTTTTGTTACCCCTAACCCCTCTTAATTTAAATTTAAATGTGTCTATTCCATCGAATTTATTCTGGTTAATTAAAGGATTATTACCAACAGAACTGAATTGACGTAAATAAAACATGGCATTTTTCTTTTAAATTTTGAAGAAATAAGGAAGGTTGTTAAATTGTGTTTCCAATGATTGTGAAATTTTTACTTAAAATTACCTAAATTAATATAAAAACCAGCGCATATGTAGTATAAATTTTTTTTGTTTGTTTTAAGAAGTCCTTCCAGGATTTGCTGTCACCTATATCAACTTAGAGCACCGCAATTGAGCATTTAATAAGAAGTACACGCCACTTTTCCTTTTGTTTTTTTATTTTATTTGTTTATTTTGTGTTCCCCAAGAATTCCTTGCGGACTTATCACACAGCACCGCGAAAGAGCATCTGGATGGAAGTTCATGCCTCCTTCCTTTACCGATGTTATAAAACTTGCCCAGAGGTGGGGTTCACACAAGGGATCTTTTGTTTCTGAGTCAAGTGCGCTACTAAAACACCACAGCTTCCCAAAAAATAAATAAAAACTCAGTAAGTCAGTGCTCATTAAATAAAAACTTTAAAAAAAAGGTTATTGTATATTATGTTATATAAAAGTTATTGCAATATTAAAAGTCTTATCTGTTATTAATTCTACTTTTCTGCTGTTGCAATTTTAATTGAATCGAGTTGAATCGATAATTGAATTGATAATCGAGATAATAATGACTTTAAGGTTTCACTGTTTATTCTAGAAAACATGCTAGACGCTTGGTTATCACAGTAATTGCAATCAAAAACTTTTTTTGTTGAATAAAATGAAAAAAGTTGATAAAGTTTTCTTTAGTTTTTTTAAAACTATGTGTTGTTAAATTTTTTTTTGCTTTGTTATAAAACTATTTTACTTTTAAATCGCTGTTAATCTTTAACGTATAGGGAAAAGACGCCTATGGTGACATGGCGCCTGTAACGGGATAGTGGTCATATTTCCATAAAAATTGGTTTTGGTGAAAAAGTGATTAGATCTACATGACTGTTCTGACTTTAAATTAAATTTAGAGAAAATACGTCACTTGTGCACAAATTTTTCTTTTATAATCAACAAAAATCGATTTTGGAATGTGCGGTTGTAGTTTTGTTCCCTTCGTATGTTTAAGATTGTGGTTTTATTGTTAACTGTGCAGGGAGGGAATTTTCATGCATTTTTTATTTATATTTTGTGCATTTAGTGGAATATTTACTTTAATTTTATCTTTTGAACAAGGCAGATACAGCTTGTTTTAATGAAATTGATGACTTCTTCCCATGATGGCATACTGACGAGTTGGGTGTGTTGCAATATTGATGAGTTGATAAAACCTTTTTCTTCAAGAAAAACTTATTTTCAATTAAAGTAAAATGAAAGCGATGCTTCAAAAGTTTCTTTTTTTGTCCAAAAAATACATACAACGCAATATATCCAATGCGCATGCGCAAAACTTGAAAATGCTGCTGTGTAGAATGAAATTCTAAGTTAAGATAGTTGCGAGTAATTTCTGGCTTTTTTGAGAGAAGACTCTAAATTTATATGAAATCATCAGGTTACCCTTGATCCTAACCAGCCCCCATCCTCCCCTATGCCATCATAGGAGCAGTGGTTGCCTATGATGGCATACTTTTTCTGTTTTTTTTTTTTAAATAAGAATAACTTATAAAAAAACAAAACTGATAAAAACTTCCGAGAATTATTATTGTTCTAGATGTAACAAGTATGTATCCATATCAAAACTTTGGTGTTCGGGATACTGAATAATGAAGCTTCAAAGTTAAGTACGCCATCATAGGCGCCTTTCTTCTAGCATTATATTTCAACATGTACAATTAGACGTGTTTTTATATTTTTATTAAAAAAAAAATATTACTTTTATTACTGTATACATACTGACAATTTTATGTAAATTTAATGTAAACGAGACTTGGTTAAAAAGACACCTTATATCTTCTTCTGTTCCAGTTCTTTTAGATATATTCCTTTATATATGTTCCAGTTCCTTTATATAATCGCTGGGGCAAAATAACAGTGGCGCTCCCCCCTCCCCCTTCCTCAAAGAAAAATAATTTTCAACCTTTAGTTGTTTTTTTGTTGAATATGGTCGGCTAGTCAATAGGTTAAAGTTTTGGGGACCTGTTTTTTTTGGGAAGTCAGACAGTACTTTTTCGGAATTTCTCCCCCTCCGCCTTCTCCCCATCATTTATAACAACCATAATATCACTCATTTTTCGTGATATTATTGTTGTTATTTTAGCTTTGCCACTTTAATTTATAAAATTTTTATCTGAGCATTCTCTGACTAAAGAACGTTTTCCTGAGCTTTTTAAATTCACAATGTTTTCCATGACCTTTATATTTTTTTCAAGTTTATCAACGAGATCACCATTTTCCTTGTTTAAACACACTTTTTATATTTGACTAACTAAATCTTTTACACCTACATTTCGTAAACTTATTAATATATGCAAAATATTTGTACAAAATTAAAAAAAAAAAATTTTAATTGAACTTTATAAAAGTGTAAAAAAATTGCCGAGTTTTTCTGGATTTTTCTGGGATTCATGTTACTTCAAGTGTCGACCTTTCGAAAACCTTCGATACGGTTGATCATCACATCCAACTTGAAAAAAGGAAATTAGGGAGTAAACAAAAACAATTAGTTGTTGGTAATGACAACTATCTCAGTAATTGTTTAAATATAACCTGTGGAGTTCCACAAGGTTCAATCCTCGGATCCCTCCTTTTTTTAATCTATATAAACGATTTAAGTAAAGCTCCTAATCTGATAAGCATCATGTTTGCTGATGATACTAATATATTTATCTCTCAGAGTGATATTAGCGAACTTTTTCCCACCGTAAATAAAGATGTTAAACTTTTATCCCACTGGTTCAAATCCAATAAATTAACATTAAATACTGAAAAAACTAAATGGACCCTCTTTCATTCGCAAAAAAACTTTTGCCCTCAAACTTGCCTCAAATCTTGATTATTATGTAATCAGTTAATCTTCATTATCCTTATTGCTTGTATACGCTTGGTAAAAAAGTTAAATCAGTAACATTTTATCTGTGTGTTTTATCTCTACTGTGTCGTATATTTCTAAACTATTTTCTATCCTTTAAACCATTTCAAACAAGTCAAACAAATGCTAACCAATAAAAAAAAATTTTTAACGAACCTATTTGTCCAACAAATTTCAATCAATTTTGTCTTGTCTATCGTGCACCGTACATATATAATAAACTTGTTTTGTGAAATTTTGATTTTGATCGACCAAAATCTTTTCAAAAATAAAATGACAAATTTAATTCTTTCCATCAATATAACTTTACAGTATTACTAATTATTTTATCTATTATTTAACTTTATTTTGTAATTTTTATTATTTTTTTCTAAAGTTTTGTAGTTATGTTGTTTACAACCATTTATATTGTTTTTATATTTATATATGTCGTTTATATTGTTTACAGTTTTGCTTATGTAAGAAGTTTTTTTAAATTTTTTTGTTTGTTTGTTTTTTTTAAGGTTCCGATGATAAGATTTTAGTGATCTTCTTTCGAAAACCTATTTTACACTGTTTTCACGCTTTATATATATATATATTTGCAAAGGATTTTTATCAGTTTATCTTATTGTATCAGGACTAACATTGTAAACTGAAAAAAAAAAAATATTTGTAATTTATAACTTTTGAATTTATAAATTAAAAAAAATATTTCTAATTTATAACTTGTAACTTACTCAATACTCTATTGCGATATTTTAAATAGAAATAGAAAAAAAGCGCAAGGGAGAACGTAATAAAAAAAAGCGCTGGGGAAAACGAGCTACACCTCGCTTACCCTGGCCTACAAGCCAGCAAACTTAACAAAATTATAAAAAGGAAGTCTATAAATTACGTCACGCTTTAGAGGAAGGCCAAAATTTGTTACAATTTGTGATAAAGGGGAGGGAATTTGATAAATATAACATAAAAAATATTTTAGCAAGTCAACTTTATTACTACTTGTTTAGTCATTCAAATAGGAAAGTGTTTTAGTTTGTCGTATTTTATCAGATTTTTATCAGAAACGCAACTATTTACATTTAAATATTTTATAATATTTTTGGCGCAAAAAAAGCATTGAAAATCATAGTTTTGAAGACCTTAAAGCGCAGCGATTGGAAATATTTTATTTCATTAAATTGAGAACGTAATTTTTTATTTTATATATAAATTTAATATAAATCAGGGGCGGATCTAGGGTACGTCTAGTACGTCTGTAGAAGTACCCAGAATAAAATTAAATTTAAAAATAAATAAAATTAATATAATATTTTAATATTGCATATAATAATAATTTTTCCTTAACCCCAAAGTGAATTAGATTTAAGTTTTATTATCGGATTTAAGTTGTAAAAACACTTATAATAAAAAAAATTGCTTCTTATTTAGAACGGTTTTTAAAGTTTATATAAAAAACATATTTCTTAACTAGATGTTAAAGTAATATTATATAAATAGTATGTAATTAGAAATAGACCAGTTGCATAAAGTAACTATTGGAGTTCATTGTATTTTTAAGTTGGGTTCAGATATATCGCTGTTTGTGACACCAATAACACCAATTTGCTGTTATCATTCTTTATATTAAAATGCTGTTGTAGTTACTACATTGGTAAATGCTTTTGTTTTTTGAATTGATTTTTTTAGATTTCATGTATTTATTAGCAAGATTTAATAAAATAAAGTTTTAAAGTTTTCTTTTTTTTAACAAAACGGGGCATTAAGATTGTGTATTTAAATATCTCTTTACATAATTTAAAAATTGTATATTTTATTATAACAATATTTTATTATAATTTGTGTTACTTTATAATATAATTGTTTCTTAAGAATGTACTTATATGGATAATGTACACCACAGTAATTTTTCCTATAAACTAAATCAAAACAACCAGTTAAGTTACACAACTATTAAATTTACATAATATGCTCAAAAACATTTACTTGCAAAAGTAAATTATACCAATGTTTCTATTTATATTTTATATATTCTTAACACTCCATAAATTTTAAATAGAATATGAATAAAATACAATGCCATTATTTCATATTTCATATTAATAGGGAGTTTTTTAGATAATGTAAACAACTTTTATTTTAAATGCATCGGATTCTTTAATATATTTCATTTCCAAATGGTTCAACTATTTCTGTAGCTTATTTAGTCCCAAACGGTTTCAATAGAGTATGCTCAAAAGAGAATTAATAAAATAAGTGAAGTCATTATAATGCAAAAAAAAAAGTCTGTTTTATTGAAAACAGGAAAAGTTTATTTAGCCTGGTTGTTTGGTAATGCGCCTTTTCAAGGGGGAAAAACTAATAAAGGTTAATAATCAATTTACTAATAATCAATTTACACCAAGTTTTTATGTTTTTGTTTAAAACAAAGATAAGTATCGTATAAAACAAAAATAAGATTTCTCCAGAAATGTTTAAAAAAAATAGTTCATCAATACCCGATAAAAATAAAATCTTTATTTTCCTTAAATACAACATAACAGTCTTAAACAGGAGAAATCTAAAATATTTTTAAAATTTTTATTGACTAAAATAAAGACTAAAAGATTTTCTGATTTTTTGATTATCTCAATTGTAAAGAGTTCGTTGTCAACATAGAACTTTTCCTAGTTTATTCGCTTGATCATTTCGGATATTCCTCCTGCAATTGTTGTTTTTTTTTTCTTTCAGAAGTTATTGGTGTATAATCTGCAATTTGAACCTTGGTTGAGGCGATTTATCGGAGCGCCATGTTTATTTTAGGAAAATCATATAAATAAGTAATTGCATTGTATTACGTACTGTTTTAGTTTGTCAAACAATTTATTTATACTTCTAATATTTATGCGTATTGCAGTGAAACTCTTTTTTAAAGTTTCAAGTTCAGTTTTAAACGAATCTGTTTCATATTATTGCTAGTCAAGGTTGTTTATTTGAAAAATTATGCGCTTTTTTTATGCGTTTATGCGTTTTTTATGCGTTTATGCGTTAAATTATGCGTTTATTTGAAAAATTATACGCTTATGCGTTTGAAAAGTCTTTTGGTAAAATATTATCTATTTCTATTTATTTAACCATAAAATTAAAAATTAAAAACCTAATTATACTTTATAAAATTAAGTTCGATGTTAATCATATTGTTAAAAACTTGTCAATGGACTAGAACTAATATAACTCCAAACTAACTAGAATAATTCCGTTATTTCTTTATCTTAATATTTTTTTATTTTATAAACATATAAAATAAAAAAATATTAAGACAAAGAAATAACGGAGTAAACTGCAGTAACACATTTAATAAAAAAAAATTAATAGGAACAATCAAATTTAAAAAAAACAGAATCAGAAAAAAAATATTAAAGAAGTAAAACTGATAAAACGAAAAAATTTTAAGGAAATATAGAAACCCTTATCAAGTTTAGCACAAATATAAAACAAAACAAAAAAAAAAAACTGACTTTAAAATTTTTATTAGCAGTTTAGAAGACATTAAAACGCATTTTGAAACATTGCGTTTTAATGTCATTGAAACTGCTATCAAGCTAATAACTGGTTAGTTGGCTATTTAAATTATAAAGCTATAAAGCACTTATTAAAATCTTGACAAAAAATATTTTTTTATACTTCGTAACTGTGCATTTTTCTTCGCTTCGAAGTTTTTTTTTGAAACCTTCTCTCACAACTTCTTTTGCTGTTCTATTGTCTTGTTTATTGTCTTGTCTATTCTTAAAGTCTTTGTATATATATAATCCAGTTCCACATATACAGAGTTCATTGCATAAATTTACGGCGTAGGTATGCACAGATAGGTTAATTAAATGCATGCATAGTATGCATTCGTTTAAAGAAACCTAAAACGCGCATATATACGATACATTTAAATAACCTATACACCCATATATACATAGTGGGTTGGGATAAAAAATTATTTTAATTTAATTTTATCAAACTGAAAAAATTCAACAAAAGATTCCGACTTTCACGATATGTTAACTTTGTAAATGATTTTAGAACATTTTTTTATCAATATCCTAACGAAAATATTTTAAATGGTACAAATAAAATTCCTTCACAATAATAATCAAAGTGATGAAAACGTGGAGGTGGGGGAAATTGGAGTATGGCATTTTTTTTTGTATCAACATTCTCTCTCCCCACCCCACTAAATATTTAGTCCGTAACTAAATATTTAAATTCTAAGTAAGAGTTTTTAAAAAATATCGACATTTTGTAGAAGAAACTGAAAATAATTTCAATGAAATTTGCTTACAAGCAAGTTATATCTATAAAAAAAACTTTTATTCTGATTTCAGGGCCGACAAAGCCAGGGGTGCGTGCCCTCGACTTTTTTCCAAGACAACTTTTTTTATTATTTTTTTTCAGTTTCTAGATATATAGGATATTTCTTTAGAGACTGACAATTGTGCCCTCCTATTTCAAAAACCGTCGGCCTTGGATATATGTAAAGGAAAACATTGTATATATAGAATGAAATGAGTATTTCTTACATCCGTTGAGAAAACATAATATTGAAATTTTAATTTCTTTGTAGTTTAAAATATTAATATTTCTTTGCTTTTTTCAAGTTAGCAATTTTTGGTTAAGTTTTTTTAAACAAAATTTATCTAATATTCATTTTTTAGTTTTACTACCATTTTTTATTCAGTTAAAAAAAATATGAACTTTGATAATTTATATAATGTATTTTTTTGATAAAACACAGTTTTTTTTTTAGATGGTAAAGCCAAATACATGTAAATCTATATGTAAATTTGTGATACTTTGAGTTTTAATATTTCAATAAATTACTCTGAGAAACAATTTGAATAAAACTTTTTGTTGAATTTGAATCGGGGCCTATTTTGATTAAAATTGACGAGCTGATTCCAAAGCTTAAATTTCACCGTAAAAGTGTTACCCGCTGATAACGATTGGTTCGTCTGCTCTAGAATCTACAAAAATAATTTGTCTGGGCTACAAGCTACTTTTTGTATGAATTTTTAATTTTGCTAAAAATTTTTGTTGTTTTCAAAACATGTGTGTTTTACGTTTAAATGTTCCTGATGAAATTTGGTGATCAAGACAAATCATGAGCTAAGTTAGCATTCGGTATTCCTAAGGTTTGGTGTGAGGAAAAAGATCATTCAACAGGCTGTTACTTTTGTCTAATGAAAGGCTTTAACCAAAAAATTTGAAAGGAAAATAGTTTATCCTTATTTACCATCAGCCTAAAGACCAACGTGTCATTCAAATAAAATTCCAGTGCAAGTATTCAAACAACAATCTTCTCAAGAAGAAATTAGTGATGTTCAAGAAGACAGTGACAGGAATGATTTTGAACACCACAATTCAGCTTAAGAGATGTGATCAGCTAGAGTTGAATGATTTGGCAAAGGATTTGGGCTCCAGAAATTCTAGCGTCAAGACTAAATGAGAAAAATATAGTTGAAAAAGGATTAAAAGTACTTTACTTTTATACTAGAGAAAATTAATTTCCGCAGTAGTCTCAAATTGAAGTGGTTTTGTGTTTTTCCATAACATTTCTGTTTTACTTAAGGAATTGGGATTCTCAGACTATAACTAAATTGAATGGCGAATGTTCATTGATTATTCAAAGAAGAGCTTCAAGTGCGTCCTGCTACATAATAGCGATTTATTTAGTGCAGTGTATACTGGGCATTCTGTCTGTCTTCGTGATGAATATTGTGATTTAAAGAGAGATATTGAGTTATTACAATACAAGAAGCATCATTGGACAAAACGTGTTGACCCTAAAATGGTGTGTTTCCCTCTTGGTTAGCAACGTTTTTACTCAAAGTATCCTTGCTTTCTTTATATATTACATAGAAGAGCTCGAGGTAAGCATTGAGTTAAAACAAACGGGCCTCCAAGGTCTGATCTTAAGCCTGGAGATCCAAACATTTTACATGAAACACTTGTTGACAGAAAGAAAAGAAAATTTCCACCTTTGATCATAAAACTTGGTCTCATGAAGCAACTTGTGATAGCACTGGTAACTAATGACGACTATTTTAAGTACATTGTTATTGCATTTCCTAGACTGCCAATTAAAAAAATTAAAGCGGTGTCTTTGATTGTGCACGAATTCGACAGCTTATTAAAGATAAATATTTTACCAGAACTATGTCGGATATTGAGAAGAACGCTTTAATATCATTTAAAGTCATCGTTAAGAACTTTCTTAGAAATACTTACACACATAATTACAAAGAAATTGTTCAGCAACTTTTGGAAAATTATAAAGTTGCTAAACAATTTCTTTGTAATTTTCTGCATTTTCTGCATTGCCATCTCGCCAATTTCGTGAAAATCTTAGTGCTGTCAGTGATGAGAACAATTTCATCAAGACTTGAAGGTTATAGAAGAATGTTATCAAGGTAGATGGGATGTACATAGGATAGACGACTTTTTTTGGAGCATAAAACGCTATAGTCCTCAATCTGAACATTCCGGAAAGAGCTATTAACGGACATTTTTACCTTAACTATTTTTAAAATTGATGTATTCAGAAGCCGTATTATTTGTAAAAATATTATTTGTGTTACATAAACATTGCAGTCTAGCCCAATTGTTTATTTTCGTTTGTACGGTAGTATTTGGATAAAATAAGCTTATATCGGCTAAGTACTTTATAATTTACATTTTATCACATTTTTAAAAAAATTAAAAACCCTATAATTTAAAAACTTGACGTGATAAAGAAAAATTAAAATCATTTTTTAATTTAGCACCTATAAATTAATCAATAACTTATTTCAGATTCTATTCAAAAAAACTTTGGGTTCTCCAGTGTTTATTACTATTATTATTAATATTATTATTATTGTTAATATTATTATTTTTATTTTTGTTAATTTTTTTTTTAATTTATTTAAAAAAATATGAGTTTTTATAAGAAACTTAAAATACTTTTTAATGTTTTGTATAAACGAGTTTAAATATATTAGTTTGTCTTCTTTTTACAAAGAATATTCAATACTTATATTTATGTATATTTGTTATATTTTAACACTAATGGACATTTTTACAAAAAGCATTAAATAGAAAAAACACTGCATTAGTATCGTTTTTAAGATTGCTTAAAAACGCATCAATGGTTTCTTAAATTTCTTAAGTTTTTTAAAACATATTCAATATTTCTGAGACCTCTCTAGCGTTTTAGTTTGTTGAAAGACAAATATTAATTATGTTGTATCCCATTTTATTGTTCCTTTGTAGAATTTTTTATGATTAAATATTTTAGAGGAACCACATTTTGAATCTTAACTTATTTTACATGATA
Organism: Hydra vulgaris; assembly: GCF_038396675.1. NCBI lineage: Eukaryota > Metazoa > Cnidaria > Hydrozoa > Anthoathecata > Hydridae > Hydra > Hydra vulgaris. Next base: position 6,491,721 of record NC_088920.1, read on the forward strand.
AAGTATTCTTGATAAAATTTAAAGCTGTTTTACCTAAATAAGGTTTTCCGCAGCTTAATAAATAATAATAATAATAATAATAATAATAATAATAAATAAATAAATAATAATAAATAAAAAATAATAATAAATAAAAAATAATAATAAATAAAAAATAATAATAAATAAAAAATAATAATAAATAAAAAATAATAATAAATAAATAATAATAATAAATAAAAAATAATAATAAATAAAAATAAACTTAATAAACCGACTTAATAAACACCTGGTTTGCTAAAACTTTGTAGTTTAGATTTATTCCTAGCTGTTGAAAATGACTATAAATAAACTACAATTTAAAAACGGTTTTATAAAAAGCATTTAGATAATTTTTCTAAACTTAAAACTTTAAAAACTTTGGAGGTATGAATTTAAACATATATGTGTATTGATACCTCCAAAGCATTCTTTTTTTGGAAATGGCTGTAAACATTAAACATTGATATAGTATAGAAATTTTGAATATGTCGCTTTTAAAACTTTATAATTTTGCATCTAGATTAATGGGTATTGGACATCTCAAGACATCCGACAAACAATGATTGGACGTCTATACTCGTACTTATCAACAATCATATCGACAATTATATCGACATGTCGCATTGTTATAACTATCTTGTTCTATCTCCACTTTTTGAAAAATTTGAGTTATTGAAAGTGTTGCCTACCTCAGAATAATGTTTTTCCATTGTATTAAAACCTAAGTTATAAGTAAAAAAGTTGCGGAAAAAACATTAGTTATAAAAAAAAAATTGTATACCGTCTCCTGAAGTCCTTCCTTTTAATAGTTTTATTTCAAAAGTCAAAAATGTGGAAATAGAATAAGATAGTTCTAACGTCGCGATCTATTAAACTTATAAATATAATTTATACTGAAAAAATTATGTGACTTTATATTGTTTGAGCACTTTAGACTATATATGTTTATAAATAAGATTTAATTTTACTATTTAAAGTTAAGCCTGTCAAAAATTGCAAAAATGCTTGCCCGGGTACCCGTTGAACGATCGGGCGAGTTGGTGTTAATTTGCAAAACTCTAAGATATTTCCGCTGACAGTCAATGGCGTTTCCGAAAGGTAAGACGCCAATTCATCCATTTGTCCAAACTCTTCGTTGGCTGTGCACAGCAATGCTAGTTCATCAAAAACATTATCCTTTGGTAAGTCCGGTTCCAAATGATCCCGTGCTCGCTTTGGCATCGGTTCTTCCGCTACTACTTCTAAATTTTCTTCTAATACTGGCATAACAATAGCTTCCATTTCAGCTCTAATGGCGGAGTATGTTTCATTTCGAATAGGGACTTCAAAAAATTTTAAAAGCTTATAACGTGGATTTAATACAGACGCTCTTGGTCCAGGTAGTACACTGAATTCTTCCGGATAATATCGCTTTGTTATTTCAGTAGCAATGACATTTCTTCAATTATTGGCAGCAGTGCATTCGTCTGGTTTTGCTGCTCGAACAATTTTTAGAACAATAGACAGTAGTGGATAAACTAATGACTACGAAGGATATTTCTGACCAGATGACATAGCTGTTACCTGCTTTAATGGTTTCAGAATGGGTATAATGGCTTGCGTAAGCAATCAGTTTTCATCCGTCATTTGTAGAGTCGATGCGTTTCTTTTTGTTGTAAAATTTCGGGCAGACAGCATGGCTCCAATCACCCAACGTAGCTTCACTAATCGTTCTAACATGTCCAACGTGGGATTCTATCAAGTAGAGCAGTCTATGATGACTTTGAATGTTTTTTTATCATCCTTAGATCTCAGTGCTACTTGTTTGTTACGCAATTCCTGCATTGCTAAATTACTTCGCTAGAAGTGTGCAGCCAATTGCCTTGCAGCCCGAATCATATTCGCAATTGCTGAAAGTTTCAGACTAGCTCCAATGGCTAACTGTAGCGTGTGAGCAAAACAGCGCTGATCCGGCCATTGATCAAGAAAGTCTATTGCTCGGTTTATATTTGAGCCGTTATCATGGACTGTAGCAGCGATTTTCTGAACAGGAATTTGCCACTCGTCAGCAGCATCCTGCAAACAAATACTGATGTTTTCTCCAGTGTGCCGCTCAGGACATTCTCGTGTCTGCAAGATTGCAAACTCCAGCTCCCATTCCGTGTTAACCCAATGCGCAAATACACACATATATGCAATGTTTTGACATGTCCGTTGTAAAAGCGACAAACTGTGCCTTCCCTAATTTCAGTTTCAGTGACTTAACCGTCTCGTTGTATCTTTTTTTTTTCAGCTTTGTGGTAGTCGCACGAGTTTTAACAGCATAGTCTGGATCAACAAACTAAGAAATCCATCACCTTCAACTAAACTTATCGGGTGTTCATCACGAGCAATGAAGTCTGCTATTTTCTGATCCAAAACTAGTTCTCTTTCTTTCGTCATTTTAGGCCGCAAAGCTGTAATGAAAGACAAAATATTTGGTGTGCCCAAACTTCCTATGCCATCAATATCCATATGATGTGTTCTAGTAAGATGGTGTCGGATAGTGCTTGTGTTGCTACCTTTCGCTGTCAAAATCGCCTCACATTGCTTGCACTTCATCCTGTTTTTATCAAGTCGGTCTCCATAAGACCACACTTTTGATACTTAACCCAATTTTTTTTATAAAATTAGTGCTTTTAAATGTTTTTAAAACATAATTAATGTTTTTAAAAGTAAGCATGAAGAAGAAAAAACAACAACTAGCTTTTACAAAACTTTAATTGGTTAAAAATTTTTTGTATAACATTCTATTTATTTACAATAAACTTACTACGCCCACTTGAACTTCTTTTTACAAATTTTTTTTTCGAAAAACTGCATACCTTTTTATTAAGAAACTGAAAACATTTTATATATAATTTGCTTAACTGAAACTTGGAATTCTTTGAAAGATCTTCGACAGAATTCTACTCTCCATCCTCTATATTTTCATAAAATTTTGCTTTAGAGACATGCTAAGAAACAAGTTGGAGGAGTTCTCATTTACTTAAAAGAAAACATTTTACATAAAGTTAAGAATAAAAAGTGGGTTTCCGAATCAGAAAATCAAACAACTTTCCGAACGTTTTTATTAAATTTTTCAGAAATGCTAACGATGATAAATAAATAAGAACTTTTTCTTTAAGATCTTATTTTACATATCAATTTTATTTTGTTAAATTGTTTTATTTCAATTAATGGTTAAAAGCTTAAAAAAAAATTAGAATTAATAATTTGTAAATTGAAACTTTTTGCTTTTTTGCATTAACAACGGTTACCCGTTATTTGATAATGGTGCCCGGGCAATAACCGGGTACCCGTTAACAGCCTTATTTAAAGTGGTACCTATGATATATCATATATCGATAAAACTTGATTTATCATTTAAAACTATGATATATCACTCAGTGGCGGATACAAAGAGTAAGGTGGTGGGGGATACAAAGAGTATGGTGGTGGGGTAACTAACCCCAATAAGAAATATCAAACATCAAAATATTATTGAAAAATTTTTAAAAGAAAAAACAAAATACAAAAAATTATTCTGCAGCTAACTATTTACTTATTTTAAACTAAAACAAAAACTAAAACTAAAGCAAAATTAAAACTATTTCATAACATTACGAAAAAATTGTTGAATTTTTAACATTTTTACGATATCGAAGAAAAATGATGAAAGTTTCGAAACATTTTAATGTTATCATCATTAATTCATTCTATTATATAATTAGATAACAATAAAAAACTGTAAATTACTATCGTTCTATTTTGAAAATTTTCTAAAACAGTTTTGAAAAACTTACGAAAAATATTATATAGGTTTGGTTTTAATAGTAAATTTTGTTTTTAATAATTTAATTTTAATTTGTCGTATAATTTATATAGGTGATGAATATGCTAAAACTATTCTTAAACATACTATAAAGATATTAAGTAAAAGACGTCAGAAGAAAACTTAAATGCAATAAACACTGTTGATGAGAATGTCTAACTAATGAAAGTTTTTTCAGAATTTGAATTTTGGGGGCTAAAATGGAAAGGCGCAATTAAAAAGCAACAAGACCTACCTGAATTTGCACTGGAAGCATACAAGCAATGTGATGGTAATGTCTTCCTCTTAATTAAATTATTTTGCAGCTGTTTTGCACCCTTCCTCTTAGCGTTTCTTCGGGAGTACGGAGTTTTTCGGTTTTAAAAAGACTTAAAACTTGGTTGAGATCCAATATAGGATAAGAACGATTAAAAGGATAAGCAAGGATGCATATCCATAGAGATTGTATCATAAATGTCGAAAAGATTATTGAGAGTTTTGCATCTTCGAAAACTAGAAAGCTCAACTTTATATTGTTATTTGTTAAATTTATAAAAGTCTTTAATAATAAAAAAAATATACTAAAGATATTATTTTGTTGCACATTACAGATAGGGCCAGATTTACCTATAGGCAGACAGGACTGCAGCCTGTGTACCATGATTTTAGCGGGCTCAGTTTTTAAATGGGATATCGTTGAAAAAAAGTTGTGGTATTTAGAAGTGTTTAGGGCCCCAAAACTTTTTCTTTCTAAGGCAATCGAGGATATGAATCCGTCCCTTATAACAGACTAAATAATTACTTTCATTTTTTGTTTTTTTCAAGATATTTATATACAGAAACATTCAAAATACTTATAAGCAAACTTTTCTTAAACTATTCTAAATAATCAAATAAAAAATCTGAAAGAAAAAAATGCGGATTTTTGTTGTTGTTGGTCAAATTTCCCCCCTAGGACAAGGACCTGGATCCGCCATTGATATCACTAAAACAAAGATATATTATATAAAACTTGATATATCACTGAAACTATAATATACCATTTATCGATAAAATTTCATAGCGTTCTAAGAGTTTCCTTGACAATTACATGTTTATATTTAAAGAAACAATTGTTTTATTTTACTTTAAAAATGCAATGTTGAGTTTTTTTGATAAGAAGCATTATTTGTTAAATTACGTTATACTTTGTTAAACTTGTTAAACTACGTTATATAATGTTACATTTTGTATATTATACATTGCATTATATTAAGTAAAAGAATTGTAACGTAATGAAGTGTAAATATATTAGAGATATATTTAGAGATTGGAAACTTTTTTACCACAAGACATCAGAGAGGGGGATAAAAAATCTTTTCAACGCTATCTTAAATTTACAAATTACAATTCAATAATAGAATTCAGACTTCATCAAAGAATGTCTTGGTTTTGATGGTCAGAATTTAAATTGAACATAAATCTTTTTGTACTGATGTAATATCTTTGTATTTGTGATGAGAGGCTCGTTGACATTACGACAAGTAGTTTGTTTTTTAACTTGATACTAATATTTTTATGTAACTTTGATGTTGCTATCAAATACGACAATACAATAATCTAATCATATATCTGTATTCTTCCCATTTAGTTTCTGCGTTTTTAAGGGGCAACTACCCTCAAATTTTTTCAAAAATTGAATTTTTCTTCTTCTAGTAATTGTTGACCAAAGTTTTATGTAGATTTTGAATCTAAAAAAAAAATTATAGATTTCTTTATAAGTTTTTGCTTAATTTATGTTTTTTGAACCCAAGTAAAAAATATTTGCATAACAACGCGTTGCTATGGGGGTGAGTATTTTGTTGGTGAACTTATTCTGGAGTACTGTTTCAAATATATGTTTTGATTTATATCTTCTTTGCTAAATAATATTCTGTTCCTTATTATACTCAAAATTAGGCTATTTACAATTGCGATTTTATCAAGTTATCAAAGCTAATTTATCTAACAGCAGAAACAAAAAAATATGATAAAATCCTATAGATTTTTTGGATGATTTGGATGTTATTAAGAACACAAAAATGAATGATAGAGTAAAGCAGAGAACAAAGTACCACAAAAAAAGAAGAGTATTTAATGTGCAGAAAGATAAAAATGCATGTAATGTAAGTGGATGTGAGTTAAATGGCAGTAATATTTTTGGCGCATCTGATAAGAAAAAAATAAATTCATTGCAAATGAACCAAGTAAAAACATTAAAAAAATTAGTGGTTACAGTATTATAGATACTGAAATTTTATCTAAAGTTCTTTCATTGTTAATTTGTCCTCAATGTGAAAACTGTGCACTGTACCTAGGTTATTACCATGAAAAAAAGAAAGGACTAGCATCGTTGCTATATTTGAAGTGTACTAAACTATCTTGTGATTATAAATATGAATTTTATACATCAGATAATTGTGTTAAAGAGTTTGATATTAAAACAGGACAATATATGCAATGAGAGTATTAGGACATGGTCATACTGGAATTGAAAAATTTACTCAGCTTACGAATTTACCTTAACAAAAATATCAACAAAAACTGGACCAGGAATTCCTGTTGATATTATTCACAAAATCAAGCCAATATATGCTGATTTAATATATGCTGATTTAAGTAAAGATTCTGAATTAGTAAAGTGTCTGCATGGCAAAACCCAGAATTGAAATGAGAGTTTTGATAATTGAATATGGGAAAAATTAAAGTAATTATGTTGGTTTAGCCAGTTTAGAGTTCGGAGTGAACAATGCTGTTGCAAATTATAACATTGGTATGAAGTCTGTTATTTTAATTTATGAAAAACTAAATATGAAACCAGGACATTTTACTTTCGCTGGTTGCAGACTCATAAACAAAAAACGAATAAATCTATCATCATTTAAATCGAGTGAAAGTTTTAAGATTAAACGAAAGTTGTTACGACGTCAAATATTGTCAAAGAATGATCACCAAAAGTCAATAGAAAAGGCCAAGGAATATTATAAATGTGGTAGTTTTTAAAATATTCTTTTAAAAAGTATTTTTTTTAAAAAAATATTTATAAAATGAACAATAATTTATAATTTTATTTTTTGTTTTGCGTTTTCTGAGAATTTTCTTTTTAAACACGCCGGTAAAAAAGTCTTGAAAAGTATACATGCTATCATTATGAATTTTTCAGGGATTGTTCATTTTGCCAATATTTATGATATGATCGGAGTAGAATTTCTAATATGACTTAAGATTTTGAGTTATTAAGTTTTTTCCTATGTATTTTGACCTTTTTTTAAAAAACCTAATTTGTCTGTAGCCTTTTATGGAAAAAAAATATTTTTTCAAAAATCTGCTTTGTTCATATCACAAATTTAGCTATCTAGAACAGTTTTGCAAAACTTCATTGACACTTTTTTACTCACAAGTCTTTATTTTTTTACGGCGTAAAGACAGTTTTTGTGGTATTTTCAGCTATTGATTTTGGTTACCATAGCAACGAGCTACCATTTTATGTGTTTTTTGGTATTTTTAATGTCAGTATAATATTTCCTATGTGACTAAAGAAAAAGTTACTTTTTATGTGTAGTTTTGAAATTTGAGGGTCGTTGCCCCTTAAGGAGATTTTATGAGTATGAATTTATCGCATTGCTTAAAAAACTATACTTTTTCAAAAGAAAAATGTTTTTTTTTTGCAATGTTATTCACATCCATAATGTTGAGACTTAATTAAGAGAGTTTAATTTTTTTTTAATGTGGAACAAACCTTGACGAACAACAACAACACAAAAAAACAAGCTATTTATTTTCCGTAAATCGTTTTTACAATAGTTTTAATAATAATAATAATAATAATAATAATAATAATAATAATAATAATAATAATAACAATAACAATAATAATAATAATTATAATAATAATAATAACAATAATAATAAGTATGTTTATAGAACGATTTCTCAAAACGTAGGAAGGATATCCCCAAAGAAATCGTTCCTATGAACGATTACTGAAAAAAGCGGAACGATTTCTAAAAAACCGGAACGATTTCCCGAAAAAAAAACCCGAAGGAACGATGTCTCGGACAAAAACAGGAACGATTTCCTTAAAAACATGAACGATTTCTTTTAAAACAGGAACGATTTCTTGCACAAATCCTAGCTAAAAAAAAATTAAAGCCGCCATCTTGTTCCAAATATAAAGTTAAAGTATAGATTAATGCATACTATAATTTAAATGATTTAATAAAGTGTTTAAAAACAATTGTCTTAAAACATATCCTTATGTTAATGTTTAATAAAGCATACACATTTTCAAAGAAATTCTTTAAAGATAATGTAGTCGGTAAGTTGTTTATTATAACATGATGAATTGTTTTTTTTACAGTAATTTAATATATATATATATATATATATATATATATATATATATATATATATATATATATATATATAATGTAAATAAAGAGTGTAAGACTTCCTAAATAAAATTATAAATAAATAAAATTAAGACTTCTTGCTCCACCCCAACCTATCAGTCAATATTGACTGATTGGTTGGATATATTGCTTTCTATCATATATTATATTGACTTTCTATCATATATAATATTGACTGATAGGAATAGTCATTTTGCCTTTTATCATAAACATAATTGTATTTCGCTTATTTATTTTTCAGAAACAAGAAGTCAGGTTTATCGAATTTCTACCAAAAAATTCACATACATTCACATCTTTTAACGCATTACAAATTTTAAAAGTGCATGATATAATGAAAATTGTTTATTTATTCACAGCTGCCTAAACAAAAAGCTACCTCCTATATTTAATAAATGGTTTACTCTAGGCAGTGCAATTAGCTGTCAACTTACAAGAAATTTTTGTAGAGGTGCACTTAGTGTGCAAACATATAATACAATATCCTAAGGTAAACATTCCTTTAAATACTCTGCATTAATGTACTGAAATCGATTCCAAAATAAATTAAAATCAATCCCATTTAACAACATTAAAAAATATGTCCTCAAAGCCAAATTAAAATACTACTTGTTACATTAAGATAAATAGAAATAACACTTCTATCACTGGTGATAAAAGATATCTCACTATAGAAGATATATAAGATATAAATATGAATGTTGACTAATAGCATCTTACTGTGTTTATTGTTTATTTTATTTGCATTGTTTTTGTTTTGTTTTGTTTATGGTTGCTCCGCTCAATTAAGCTGAGCTATATGAGAGTGAACCATCCATATATTTTGCAGTATATAATATATATATATATATATATATATATATATATATATATATATATATATATATATATATATATATATATTTTGCAATATATAATACATATATTTTGCAACTTATAACATTCTTATGTAAAACATATATATTTCTGGTAAATATATTGCCATTTGTTGTTGTTGTTTTGTTGTTGTTGGTACATTAAGGTGGATACTTCATGATGCAGTGTCACGCTGTAGATTGACACACTGAGTATGTAAATTTACACATGCTAAAAGTATATCTATCAGTATATAGATGTACTAAATGTATTGAATCGTGTAGAGACTTAAGAATATTTGTATAACCCTTAGCGCTATACAGTGCTCTTAAATTATAAGGTGTACAAACAAATATGTAACAAGTAAAAAACCAACTTTGGCTGTTGATAGTGTAACAACTCACCAAACAAATGATTTAATAAAATATTTAAAAAAATGTTAAATAATTATACAAAATAGACTGAAAATGAATAATTTATCAGCAACTAGATGTATTTTTTTCTCTTATGAAACAGGCAATTTGTTATTTTTATTACATCTTTAATTTATTTTGAAAAGATTTTGTTTATGATATGAGCTACGTACAAATTAATTATGTGCACATTCAGTATATATCAAATCAGCAAAATACTAGAAACAGAAAAAAAAAAAAAAAAAAAAAAATAACTTTTTTACTATATATTGAAAAGATGAGTCATGTAGTTTTTTATTGAATAAATGTATTTTGTTTCTTAGAATTTTATAATATTTTTCCTTTAAATTTACCAGCAATTAAGGGTAAAATTACCAGTAGCAAAATTATACATTTTCAGTTTGATTTACCTGTAAACTAGTTAACTATTATTGCAATCCCTAATAATGGAGATAAAAAGACATAAAATAAAAAGGTTCTGAAAAAATATGATTTTTTTTTAATTTAGTTTTTTTTTATGAATTGTCACGTTTTCAGCTTTTTAATAAAATATGCTGGGTGTTCTATTTAAAAAAATCACCCACCTATATATTCTTTTAAGTTATTTTGTTTATTTTTTTACATTATTAGTTTATGCTTCTCATAGTTTTGGCGTTGGTGATCAAGTACATAGATGATCAAACCCATGTTTTTCTTGTATTTATTAATCTCACTTGTTCTTGTATTTATTAATCTCACTTGTTTGAATGTTTTTTGACTAATATTTGTTTGGTTAAGGTTGTTTTTAGCTTGAAGTATTTTTCCTTTTCCTATTCAATTTGTTAAATCAATATCACAAACAAAAGAAATAATACGATCCCTAATACACTTTCTATTTTTCAGATCAGGTCACTCTGCTACTAATAACATGTAAACTAGTGCAACCTGCTTCTTATTAACGTCAGGAAGAGCATGTAGTTGTAATAAAATTGTTTCAAATAATTCATAATGGCATTAAATTGTTGCTGTAGACAACCATCGGAACCACACAAGTTTGGAAATGTTGATGTAAAACTAAAGGAAAAAATTAACTTTACATATTTGGGGGATTAGTTTGTAGGAAGGTGCTTAATGTTTTTTTTATGTTGGCAAAAGTTTATTTGTTTTATCAATATGAATAAACAGAATTTTATAAATGTTAAGGTTTTATTCTTTATTATTCTAAATATAAGTTATTTTTTTGGTCTTTATGTTGTGTTCTTTTAGCATAAATACCTAAGCTGCTTTGCTTCTGTACAACATTTAAATTTCCATACCCTTACTCTGTATTAGTATTCTTAGGAATACTAACACAAAATACTTTTATTTGATTATTTACAAAGTTTTTTGCAAAAAGTTATCAGCATTTATATATAATTTTTAGAAATCAATTATAATGATAATCCTCATCATTATTTTAGCGTCCTTGTTTCTTCACTTCTACAGGTTGCATGTTTCTTATAATGCCATTCCTCCAATATCTAAATGCCTTTAAGACCACCATTTAGTAATCTGTCCAAAGCTTGAGGTTAACAAATTTCATCCTCAAATCCGTTTTCTTTACTAAAAATCTAACTTGAACTTGCCTAATAATAGAAATTGCACCTATTGTCCCCTTCTCTGACCTAAAAACAAACAGCATTTTACTGATACAGTAGCGTGCAAAAGTTTAGAAACACCAACTTTTTTTCATCTTTTACTGCATAACTTTTCACAAACTTTCATAAATAGGCTGAAATTTTTACCAAATGTGCTCTATATTATTTCAATTTAAAATACAAGCCACACAAGTTGCAAAATTGAACGGTTAATTAACATTTAGTTTTTTTCTCGAGAAAGCTATCGCGCAAAAGTTTAGAAACAACTAAATTTGATTAATATTTATTTCAAAAAAGCTGAAATTTTTACTAAAATTCACAAAATAGAAATTTTTTTAACAATAAAATAGTTTTAATAAAACTCTATGTATTTGGTGACATATCCATTTGCCTTTAAATCACCATCACAACAACGAGGCATTGAATCTATTTATTTAATGAGTACATCCTGAGGAATATTATACCAATATTTTTTAATCAATGCAAATAAATGGTCTTTGTTAATTGTTTTTTTACCAACTATTTGCTGGTTAATGTACTCCCAAAGATGCTCAATAGGATTGAGATCTGGGCTTTGTGAGGGCCATTTAAGAGCTTTGATTTTTTGTGATTTAAATTATTCTTTAACAGATCTGGCACAATGCTTTGGATCATTATCTTGTTGTAAGATCCATTTGCAAGTCATTTTATGCTTTGCATCGGCAGCATAACATTCTCATTGACCAGAGACTTTATATAGACATCAGTCTAAATAAACTCTCAGGACCATAAACCTTCTTAGTGATAAATGGAACCCACATTGTCATGACTAAACATACCTAAGCCATAACATTTCCTACTCCATGATTAACAGTGGGTAACTGATTAATTTGTCTCCTACTGGGCCCCTAACATACTTAGTTCTGTCACTACTTTATAGCATAAACTTTGATTGATCAAAAAAAAAAAAGACTTTTGACCAGTCATTAACTGACCAACTAATATGATCTTTTGCAAATTTTGTTCTGGTTTTTAAATTTCTTGCAGGTATTTGCGATATCTTAACTCTGCCTGTAAGTCATTTAGCAGGATTCTTGCAGGTACTTGCGATATCAGAAATCTGCCTGTAAGTCATTTTATTTCCCACAGCTTTTATAATTAATTCCTTTATTTCCTTTGAAACTTCCTTAGCTTTTCCGATGCTTTTAAAATATTGCTAAGTAATTGTATTATAAAATTTTACCATTATTTTGGCAATTAGTTATATTTTAATACCTTTGAAATATCTCAAAGTAATTAAGTTATTAAATTTCACCAATATTTTGACCTTAATTTTTGCTTTTGTTTACAAAAACATGATTTATTTGCGGGGTATGATACTGTATCTTAACTTTTGCGTGGAAGCTTTTTCAAAAAAATAATTAAAAGTTAATTAAATTTTCAATTTAAAACTTTTGTGGTTTGTATTTTAAATTGAAATAATATAGAGTACATATGGTAAAAATTTCAGCTTATTTATGAAAGTTTGTAAAAAGTTTTGCAGTAAAAATTAAAAAAAAGTTTGTGTTTCTAAACTTTTGCACGCTACTGTACACACACTGCTTCTTATATTGTTATATGTTCTTGCAATAGTTCTTTCTAAAACCTTCATCACTTGTTCAAGCAGGTTTATTACTTGATATAAACCACCCTACATTTACAAATCTTTACCATCCAACATTAATTTTTTTTATCCAACATCTTTTTTGCAGTTGTTCTGTACAACAGTGAAAAAGTTTTCCAAGCATGATATGATTGCCAACCTTTAAAATTTAATAATTAGAACAGCCATGGCTTGATTTTATGCTTCAAATCATTCCGGATTTATATTTTAACAATTTTATTGCAAAGATCTAACACATAATGAACATCCACATCCCTGAAGCTTTCAAAACCTACCTCAATTTACTGGAAGGATTATCAGCCTTGTCTAACTGAACCTTTTGAATATCCTTCATTTTCCTTCACTGCTTGTTATCTTCTGGTCCTCTTATCTTATTTGCCTTCCTTGATCATTTCAAACTCTTCATTTAGCAATTTTTCAAAATGAGCCATCCAACTTGTTTTTACTTAAACTTTATTTGTATATATTTTTCCATCTAGCCCTTTACTACACCCTTTAACAAAATCTATATATTTTGTAACTATTTGCTTCACAAATCTGAATTCTCCATTCATTTTATACCTTCTGTTTGTTTGATTGAACTTTGTATACATCTTGTTTTGCCTTGCGCTTAGACTTACAATGCAAGAACCTGTCTTCTGCATTCACAGACTCTTACAACATTGTATAAAATTTGTTGATTTTTGCTACAATTTTAACTAAGTATTTATTGAACTACTACGATTCTTTGTGCTGTTGATGACTTTTAACTTTTAAATTCTCCACTTTTCACGACTAAAGACCATTTAATAAGGATTTTAGGGTGTTTTTTATATTCCTATTTCAACACGAAATTTTATTTGTATTACTAATACTTTTATTTGTATTATTATTAATTAGATTATAAATTTTAAACATACATGGAGCTGTTTTGATAACCTTGACCTGATATGGCACCAAAAAAAAACACAAAAAGTGTCTTGCTTTTTTGTATTTTTTTGTTTCAAATGTAGTATAACTAGTGCATAACTAGTTTATGTTTATTTTAGCTAGCTTATATTTTTAGAACAATGCGATGGATTTTAAAGTTATTACATGCCATGAACTCTTATTTAGCTACTAACTGAACGTTTTAAAAATTTCTTGAAACCGTTCTCATTGCTTTTTATACAAGGTAATATTAGTTGCAATGTTTTCTTGGTAAAATTGCTGCTTAGAAGTCCTTATTGGTCTGGGTCATTAATTGAAGAGGGTATGTAACGTTTATTTAAAGTCTTTAAGTGTTTCAACTAATATATTGAAATTTTACAAATTATTTTGAAAAATGTGATTTTATTTTTAAATTTTTGCAGTTCTTCTACCACCTCGACAGTCGCAATCAGCATCTGTTTGTCTTCTTCATGCTATGGTTGAAGATACTTAAGAAACAGACAATTATAATGCTTATACTTAAGTAGTTTTGTTTTAAATAGCAAGTTGTTGCTCTTATTTTTACCTCTTTTTTAAACTTTTTGTTTTTCGATTGTGTTATTGTAAATCCAGAAATCAACTTAATATTGCAACCCGTATTATTTTATTATATATAATTTAGTCTGGTTATATTATCTCTATTAAGTAAAATTTATTTTGTGAAAATAAACCTGGCTTTTTTCTTTTGTTATTTTTGTATATTATTATTTTTGAAAATTAGCCTTTAATTAAAAAAAAATTATTAAAAGCATATAAAATACAAATTTGACAAAGCATCTTGAAAAGTATTTTTTTTTAATATTATACCGGACTGGTCTGGTGGCAAACTTTGTTAAGATAATTTAATCCGTACGTATAATTTAAATAACAATATATAATCCGTAAAAATAATTTACCGGACTTACTCTGTACTTCTTATGTAATGCCTCGTTAAGTTTACGAACGACTCACCCAATTTAAACATGAGGGGCAACTGCCTTAAAAATTATTACACTACCACCACCTTGAAGTTTGTGGCTTCGAACTAAATTTTTCTTTCTGTATACATAAGTTTATAATTCTGAATAAAGAGCGCTACAAAAAATTATCTTGTTTCATTAGGCAATTATTTAAATAGAATCATATTTAAATCAAAACTAGAAACAATATTGAGCTAATTTAGTTACAATAAAAAAGTACGTTCGGCTTAAGCGGCGTAGCGATAAAACAAATGAACAGGTCATTTCAGAAAAACCTTAAGCCACTTTATTACTAAAATAAGTCAACCACCGATTATTTTTTTTGGTTAAGTAAAAGTTCTTTTAATAAATCAAATAAATTTTTGCTAATGACTCAACTTTATACTCCTGTACTGACAAAAAGTCTTTTCTTTTCGATCGTATAAAACCGGCAGCCGATCTTGAATCTAATTTCACTTCTGTAACAGATTTAAGCTTACAGTGACTTGTAAATTTTAACTCCAAAAAAACTCAGTTATTTACTGCAAACAACTATCGTAGTACTGTCGACATTTCCGTTTAACATTATCGTAGTACTGTCGACAATATTATTCTAGGCAAGGTCCAAAAACGCATTGTAAACGTAGTTGGAACAGCCCTATCCACTAAGCTTGAACTATTTTTCCATTGTTTTAAAGTTGTATCTCTTTCTCTTTTTAACAAATACTATCATGGTTGATACTCAAAGGAGCTACTATCCCTAATTCTATTAGCTAAAATTCATTGTTGTTTGACTCGACTAAAAACTTTTATTCGTCTAGTTTTTTACCGCACACCTTACCCCTTTGGAACTATCTCCCACCTTTATGTTTTCCTATACAACCTTCAACATTTTAAGTCTTCTGTCAATCGTTTTCTTGGTCTATAACTCCTTTCTTTTTTCTAGTAACTCCCAACTAATTAGTGGTTGCTTGCAGCCAGAAAAAAAATAACAGGCCTTACAGCGTGCGTTGTATTGAAACACCTTAAGTCACTGACTTGTGGTGTTTCTTACTCTGGACGACCGATACATTTTACATGAAAGATTTTAATATCTGCAGAAATCCAGTTAAAGTGCTAATTTATATCAAAATTTATTGTAAAATATAATGATAGTGAAAAAACTGTATTAGCTATTAGATTTAAATGATTTATGCAAATTCTATCGCTCAAACCCGGAGTATAATATACTATTACAATTTTTTGTTTTCGTTTTATTACGGAATATTGTTTCGAAAATAGTATTAAAATAGTCAAAAATCACACATTTTTCGCGATTGGATTTTTTGTTTGAAATATAAAAAGTTTTTTTTATTTATACCAATATATATATTGGTATAAATATATATATTGGTATAAATATATAATATATATTGGTACCAAAATAAAATCGTTCCTATTAGGGCT
Source organism: Hydra vulgaris (assembly GCF_038396675.1). Classification (NCBI taxonomy): domain Eukaryota; kingdom Metazoa; phylum Cnidaria; class Hydrozoa; order Anthoathecata; family Hydridae; genus Hydra; species Hydra vulgaris. Next base: position 6,507,841 of record NC_088920.1, read on the forward strand.
CTACTAATTATCAACTTGAAAAATCGGACCGTTTTCTCACAAACTGGAATTGATTCATCAGGAACTATTTTCTAGAAACAGGAACGATTTCTCATTAAAATAGGAACGAGTTCTTACGGGCACATTTCTTAATTACAAAATCTTCTTTTTAATACTTATATCATGTCTGATGACGGTCTGACCTAATTATATTGAAATATTACATGATTAAATTTAAAACTCCCTAGGGCGGTGATTATTTTTAATTAGTTAGTAGCTGTGTTTTATGTTATTAAATATCAAACTATTTAAAAGAATCTCTGTTTTAAATGGCTTTTGTAAATTTGAATATTATTGAAATATAGAAATAAAACCTTTTTAATTTGTAGCATTTACATAATAGTTACAAAACTTTTAAATAAATTCTTGCACGAACTGTTAAGGAAAAATTAGTGACTTAATTTTAAATATTTATTTATATGCAGCTTTAAAACTTCGTGATTTGATTAAACAATTTTACAAATGCATTAAAATCACAAGCGAGATACCATTAATGAGATCTAAAATATAAGAAAACGCTACACTGAATAAAAGTACGTTTTACGTTAAGATAGCGTAAAAATTTACGTAAAGCAGACCTATAGTATGAAAATTAACCTTCATATTACGTAAAGCAGACATTAATTTTTTTTTTTACTTTTTTTGTATTTTAAGTAATTTTAATTACGGAATTTGTTTTCTAAAGCAAAAATAATATGTTTTTATTAGAAACTTCATTAATATTTTGTTTTTAGGACCAAGAATTCAAGTGTCTGCTTTAGGTCAACTTTTTAATACTGTCTGCTTTGCGATCAAATAGCGTTATATATATATATATATATATATATATATATATCTATATTATAATTAGTATCTTACTTCCTTCTAGTCAACATAAATATTAATCACTGATATACCTTTTTTACTTAATGCTATAAATATCAACCATTAATAAACACGTTTAGAAAAGTATAGATATTTGTTTAACTTAAATATATATATAAATACAAAAATTTATTTCTTTACTCTTACTATAGGTCAACACTACATTAAAACACTAATTTATTTTTTTATTTTTTTTATTTTTTTTACAGAATAGTCTAAATTTCTTTAAAAGTAAAGATATTTAACTTATTTAAACATCATACTTTGCATAGAATGAGAGCAGTCTAGCTTCAAATGCATTTCAAATGCGTTTCAAATGTTCAAAACATCAAAAACTAGTTAAAAATCTGTTTTAGAAAACAATTAACTCTACTCCACTTCAGATACTCCTGGTAACATTACAGCCACATGACATATTCACAGTTACTCTTATAACTTATACAAAATACAAAACATACTTCTGTACCACATACATTTACCTTTTAGGTTACTCTATATAATTTTAGACTATTAGTTTGAAAATATATATATACACCCAGGGAGTCGCTAAATATTTATACAAGTTTCTGTTGCTACATTGATATAACTCTATTTAATTTTTCTAGTTTATCGAACTATATTAGTTTGATTATTTTTAAGATTCATGTTGTTGAATACTTCTACTATTCACATCTAGCTTACTTCATACCAATTTGAATAACTTATTTTTGTATTGATTACTCATACTATCAAGACAGGCTACTAAAAGAGACACGTACACTGCATTGACTATTTTTATTACATACACAGCTTTAAAAACTCAGGACAGTTCACAACTCTCACTAAACCATGTTATACTAATACAAAGCACTGCACTTATCGACAATCATGTCTAAAAGTTACTTACAATTGTATGCAAGTTGTACCGAGCCCCACTAAGTGTCCTGGGTATGTATATATTATATATATATATATATATATATATATATATATATATATATATATATATATATATATATGTATATATATAATGGGTATGTATATATATATATACATTTAGTGAGTATGTGTGTATAGCCAGAATGCATAACCACTGCCTAGTACTACCTAGTTTTACATTAGGCGTCTAGTACTACATAATGTGTTTGTGCATATCAGGCTGTACTTAATATGTCTAATGTTACTATAGATATACATGATATTTAATACATAATTACTGTCAAGCACACAAAAGGTACTACATCTAATACTCTTTCCATAGTCACTGCATCTTTTTACTATACTACTGTGATCAAAAAGTAAGGTGAATTTTTAATTTAAACTTCCCGCCTTATTCGAATCGTCCAATCTTTTTTATTTTTAAGTTGGTAGGAATGTCATTAACATTTGCGCCAAATTACATGTCAAACTCATAATTATTTTTTTTTGTTTACGCTTGTTTCTGAAGTACCAAAAGTGCATTCGGCGATTTTCACGATGTCTAATTTTGTTGAGCAAAGAAGTGCTATTAAATTTTGTTTGCGGAATGATATTTCTGCTGCTGAAACGTATCGAATGTTGCAAAAGGCCTTCGGTGAAGAGACTATGTCTCAAAAAAATGTTTACAAGTGGTACAAAGACTTCAAAGAAGGCCGAGAACGTGTTGATGACTTGGAACGCTCCGGACGACCATCGACTTCGATTGATGATCGCCACATCAACAAAATCAAAGAATTGGTGCTTGCAAATCTTCGCTTAACCATTCGAGACCTTGTTGACATGGTTGGAGTATCATTTGGGTCGGTGCAAGCAATTTTGAAGGATCATTTGGGCCTCAGAAGACTCAAATCACGTTTGGTGCCGAAATTTCTCAATTTCTTTGAAAAAGAGCGTCGCGTTAAAACGTGTGAAGCAATGCTTCCTGACTATCAAGACGTCTACAAACAAATTATTACTGGCGATGAGACTTGGGTCTAGGCATACGACCCTGAAACAACCGACCAATCGAGTGAATACCGTGAAAAAGGCGAGCCGAGACCGAAGCAACCACGTCAAAGTCGCTCAAAAATCAAGGTCATGTTGACTGTTTTCTTTGATTATTGTGGTGTCGTGCACTACGAATTCCTTCCAATTGGCCAAACTGTCAACAAGGAATATTATTTGAGCGTTATGCGACGATTGCGTGAAGCTAATCGCAAAAAGAGACCGGAATTATGGGCCAATAACTCTTGGATTTTGCACCACGATAATGCGCCTTCGCACACAGCACTGGTTTCTTCGTGAGTTTTTCGCCAAAAACTCTACCCATGTTGCTCCACAACCACCGTATTCGCCCGACTTAGCACCGTGTGACTTCTGGCTGTTCCCAAAGCTCAAGAGACCACTCCGGGGAAATCGTTTTGAGTCCATTGAAGAGATCCAACGTGAATCGGCACGCGCATTGAAGGCTATCCCTACCGAGGACTTTTCGGCATGCTTCGAAGACTGGAAAAAACGTTGGCAAAAGTGCATTGGGGCCGGGGTGGATTATTTTGAGTGGGACGATACAGATTTGGAAGAATAAATAAAGATTTTTCATTTCATAAAAAAATTCACCTTACTTTTTGATCACAGTAGTATATATTTATCATACCTATAACGCAAACTACACCACACTAACTATATATAAAACGAATCATTCCACTCCAAATATTCAACTCCAGCTCTGTTACAAACACCCTCTGATATCTACTTAAAAAACAAATATTTATACTCCAATTCTGTGACATGCACCCATACACATCCCTCTATAAAAGATAAGTAACAAAACTTAAATTATATTTAAATATAAACACATTTTATTGTTAATGTACCATTCTAACACTATTAAAATACTATAATAATGCTAATAAAGAGTTATTAAGCTAATGAGGAATAAAAAAACACAAATTCACATTATTACTAGATACCACATGACTTATTTTTAATAACTAGCTTCTCACCACTAATATTATTTTGAGACTAAAAACTCAAGCTAAAGACACAAGTTACCATGAATATAAGTAAGCACTATCTCAACCATACTATACATACAGTTTGTTTAACTGACAAGAGGCTAGCTGCTACCTAGTTTATAAAACGAATAAATCTTCTCCACTTCAGATACTTCTGGTAACATTACAGTCACATGACATATTCACAGTTACTATTATATCTTATACAAAATTCCACATAATCTTAGATTATTAGTTGTAAAATATATATACAGATTAGTTGTTTGTTAAATATATATATATATATATATATATATATATATATATATATATATATATATATATATATATATATAAGTTATTGCTACTATAATGGTGTAACTCTAATTTGAATTTTCCAGATTATTAAGTTGCAATAGTCTGTTATTTTAAAAATATATCTTATTGGACTTCTAGTATTCACGTCTTGCTTACGTTACACCAGTTTTAATGACTTTCAATCAATTTCATACTTAACAGCTTATACCATCGAGACATTCTATTACAGTAGACACACACAAGTACACTGCATTGACGGTCTACATTACATACACATCTATAAGACTCAAAATGATCCTCGTTATACTGCAACAAAGCACTGCACTAATCAACACTCATGCCAAAAAAGTGACTTACAATTGTATGCAAGTTGTACTGAGCCCCACTAAGTGTCCTCTGGTTCCAGTGTCAATTCTGAAGCCTTTGCCAATCGTCCTGACAAGATACTCTGAGAATAGTCTTTTTGGGATAACACAATGGGATACCTTCACAAGATACCCTGGTGTTGATCCAGAGTGGAACTTCTTTTGGGATACCTGTCTCGGGCGAAAATTAGAGATTTTCTTGTGTTAATACTGTACCATAAGGCGCAAATCCATACTGTACTTGAGACGTCCATGACACACTTATATCGATAATGTATGTTGACCACCCTAATGATACAGACCACATAAAAACTACTTATAAAATGAATAATTCTGCTCCATCACTGATACTTTACATCATACTTACGCTTGATACTAATAAAAATTTAGTAGAACAACAGTAAATGACTCTTATGTATCACGACTATTCTTTATTTTTATTGTTTATTTTTACAACATTATACTTACCATTTTTTTAGTAACTTTCTACTTTGAGGCTCTTTGTTTTCCACTGGACATCTGTCCTTTTGTATGAGTTTAACTATAAAGAATTTAAACAAGCGTTTTCCTCCTTAAAAAAAAAAAGAAAAGCACCAGGATATCATAAAATATCTAGTGATATTTTATGATTTTATATATCCTGATGATATATAAAGTGTCACTAGATTTATTAGATGTCATAAAATATATCACTTTTACTAAATATTTTATGATATCCGAATATCGATCTATATCAATACTTTGCGTATTTTCAAAACTTTTCAAACGTATAATTTATATTTTAATCAAAAGTTATCTGACCAATAGATAAAAATGTGTATGTATTTTACAATCTGGAGTACTAAATGTTTTATGTTGAGTCGCTCAAGTTTCTATCCTTGGTCCATTTCTGTTTTTAGTATATGTGAATGATTTTTGCAGTGCATCGCAATAATTATCGTTCAACCATGTTTACTGATCATACAAATCTCTTACTAACAATGATATCAAGAAATTATAGGCAGACATAAGTACTTAACAAAATAAAATAAAAAATTGTTTTAAGGGCTAATAAACTCTCGCTTAACTCAGAAAAAACAAACTTTATATAATTCTATTAAAACGAAAAAAATTGAAAAACTTTTCTCTAAAATTGTTTTGCTAAATTTAAATCATAAATAAAATAAAAAAAAGTATAAAAAGTCATTATAAAATTCTAAGGAACTTTTGTTGATAAGAATATATCCTGACAAATTGAATATTCAATCTAATACTATCAATATAATTGGCATATTATCTTATTATATAATGGTATATTGGTATGTTTCAAGTTCGTTCGTATATCAATAAACAAACTCCTAATATAATATGATAATAATAAAAAATTTTTATATATAACAGACGGTCATTTAAAATAAATTATACAATAATCTCATGACTTTAAATATATATATATATATATATATATATATATATATATATATATATATATATATATATATATATATATATATATATATATAAAATATATATATATATATATATATATATATATATATATATATATATATATATATATATATATATATATATATATATATAAACATAAAGTATGCGACAAAGGTGTTTACATGTTTTTTAAAAATATTCTTTTTTAAAATAAATGACTGAAATACATGTTTATATATCTCTATATGTACATACCAAAATAAAGGTAATTCATTGTAGTTTCATGTTTTGAGCCTGAATTTAAATGAATGAGAAGTGTTTATAGCAAATTATTTATTGAAACAAAATGTCAGATGTAAACAGTTTTGTCGCGATTTATGCTATTATTAATTTTAATGCGAAATTAATACTTTGTGTAGCCTCCACGACTTCTAAGGACTGCTGCAATTCTCGCAGGCATGCTACCAATCAACTTCTTGCATTCTTCAACAGTTATCGAACTCCAAACATACTCAACTCGTTCCCATAATTCTTGTCGACTGGCTGCTCTTGTTTCATATTTATAAACTCAATTCTTCACAATAGACCAAAGTTTCTCGATCGGGTTAAGATCGGGACTTTGCGCAGGCCACTCTAGAATCTTAAATTTCTTCGAATTTAAGAATTCTAATATGATTTTTGCCTTGTGCTTTGGATCATTGTCTTGCATAAAAAGTGTCGAACGAATTTGCTTTTGCCATCCCTGTAAACTAGGCAAATAGCCATTGTTTAAAATGTCAATATAATGTTTCGCGTCCATTATTCCGTCAGTTTTTACGATTTTACCAACACCAGACGAAGAGAAACATCCCCAAAACAACAACGTTCCGCCGCAATATTTTACTGTTGGAATAAAGTCACGATCAGAAACACCTTCTCCAGCTTTTTCCATACATATCGAATGCCATCAGAGCCAATCAAGTTAATCTTGCTTTCGTCTGTCCAAATCACCTTACTCCACTCAGCAAAAGTCCAGTTTTCATACTTCTTTGCAAATTCCAATCGTTGTTTACGATGTTTCGGTGTTAGTAGTGGTTTCTTGATCTTCTTTTTTGCCCTGAATCCAATTCTCTCGAGTTCTCTCTGCACTGTTCGAGTACTTACCACTGTACCTTGAGCATTATTTAATTGCTTCTTTACATCGTGTGCTGATTTTGCTTTATTTGTCATGATTAATCTAGAAATTAATCTCTGATCTCGAGTAGTGAAAAATTTCTTGCGTCCATTTTTGTTGCATTTCTCCTCTATGTCGTTTCGCCTCTTAATTTTATAGACTAAACAATAAGATATATTAAGTTCTCTTCCTATCTCACGAAGAGACAATCCTGATTTAAGCTTCTGAACAGCTAAGCTTTCAATTTCTTTCGACACTTTCTTCATTCTTTCAATTATAATTTTTTTGTTGTTTACATTACGAATTTTAAGTTTAAATAAACCGTTTATTACTAATTGAGATATGTTTTATTTAAACAAATTAAAAAAATAGCCACAAAGTCTTAGTTTCGCATTAAAATTTATAATAGCATAAATCGCGACAAAACTGTTTACATCTGACATTTTGTTTCAATAAATAATTTGCGATAAACACTTCTCATTCATTTAAATTCAGGCTCAAAACACGAAACTACAATGAATTACCTTTATTTTGGAATATATATATTGATATATAAACATGTATTTCAATCATTTATTTTAAAAAGAATATTTTTAAAAAACATGTAAACACTTTTGTCGCATACTGTATTTATAAATAGTTAAAGTACTGTAGAAACTGAAAGTGAATTTTGTTATTTTAAATTTGTTTATTGTTAATATCTTTTTTCAAAAGTTTTTTTTTTTTTATTTAATTATATGTTACTATTTAATAATTGTTTTATTAAAGTAACCTAATATTTTTTACTTCATTTAAAACATAAAAATAAATTTGCTCACAATGGTTTTGATGATAAATACTATATATTCTTGTATTGCTAAAGTTTACTTATTCAAGATTCACTATTTTTTCTTATATATAAATATGAAAAGTTAAAGTTTAATTCAACTAACAACAAAGGAAGCGCATAAACTTCATTTCAATAAACTTTATATTGATTTACAGTGGTTTTCATAAATTTAGACGCACTCATATTTGAGAATAGAGATTTTTAGTTTTTTTTAAGATAAAGCAATAACGAAAAAGATTTCGGTTTAGTTTTTTTTCTAGTTATTAGATAAATACATACAGAATACAAAATTTAAAAAAATTTACAAAAAAAATACAAATACTAAGTAATAATTAACTACATGGTACTAAAAAAATAAGACAAAAAATGAAGTGATTCATAAATTTAGACGCACGGTACATAGGAGGCGTATTTTATGAACCAATCAATATTTTCTTTATCCGCCTTTTGCTTTAATGAAACTAAGACTTTTTCTAGACATAGACTTAACAAGATTTTCACACATCGCTTCTGGGACCCTATACCAGTCTCCTTAAGGACGTCTTTCAGCAGGCCAAGTGTGGATATTAGAACCTTTACCAATTCACGGTCAATCCAAGCCCAAATGTTTTCAATCGGGTTTAAATCAGGTGAGTATGGAGGCCACGGTATTGTCTTGATATTATTTTCGTTGAACCACTCCTTTGTATAGTATGCAGTATGTGCAGTAGCGCCATCTTGTTGAAGTTTCCATGGTTTATCATTGAGTATAAGCAGGTCAACTGATGGAATTAAGTTGTTTTCAAGTACTTCTACGTATATTCTGGAGTTGATTCTTTCAGTGTATATTTGACACATACCAACAACTTTGTAATTGAAGCATAACCAGATTCCTATCGAACCTTCTCTACTTTGAACATTCGGTCTAATGTACCTGGCGTAATTCTTTTCGTGAGCAATTCATTTGACTGTTATGTTAGATTTGCGATTGATAAGCTCAAAGTTACTCTTATCACTCCACATAATTTTTTTCCATTGTTCTATCGTCCAATACCTTCTTTCACGACATTTTTTTCTCCTTTGTTTATTATATGGACGCAGGAGCGTTTCTTCAAAGCAGAGTAGACTCCAATCTTGCATTTGATGAGCATTTGGCGGACTGTGGTTTGAGAAATAGATGTATTTCGCGTTGTATTGAATTCTGTGGTCAGTTCCTTGTAACTAATTCTTGGATTAGCTCTGTCAGCTCTAAAAAGGGCACTATCATCCTATCTGGTGGTTGACAAGGGTCTACCTGGCCTCGTTTTCTCTCTGGCACCAACAGTGCAAATAAAGTTTTGCTTCGTTGTCCGAACGCATTTCTCAGAAACTCCAATCAACCTGGCAATTTCTCTTTTACATTTTTGTTCCTTCTTTGATGTGAGCAATAATTTGTCAACTTTCACTTTGAGTGATACGTCATTTGCCCATTTTGCGCGTCTATTTAGTGCAAAACTAACTTATGTTTATTTATTAAATAATGAATAAATAATTCCAGGTAAGTCATATTTATATAAGATTTTTTAACAAAATCAATTAATTTAGGTCCATTATTGAGAAATATGGGGAAAAAAAACCCATTAATTAACTATCAATTAACAAGATTTAAGACTCTTTTGATTGTGCGTCTAAATTTATGAATAAAATAAAATCACACTTATCAATTAACTTTTTTGTGTTAATTGGTATAGAATGAGTAATAAACATTTTGTAAAAAAAATTAAGGCACTCTATAATAGATTTTGACTTCCTCTATTAAATTACATATCATATATAGCGGTAGCACTTTTATTTTATTCTTATTTTGAGTATTTTCTTACATATATGTAAAAAATAAATGAATGCGTCTAGGTTTATGAAAACCACTGTATAATATGATATGAGTTAGTATAAATATTGAGTTAAAACACTCACAAGCAGCTTCTATTTAAATTACTACATAAAAATCCATGCAAGACATACGTTTTTTTTGTTTCGTGCGTTATTCTGTTTAAACCCTAATTTATTTTTTGCGAAAATATATTTTTATACAAATTAACATATACAGTATGCGACAAAAGTGTTTACATGTTTTTTAAAAATATTCTTTTTTAAAATAAATAATTGAAATACATGTTTATATATCAATATATATATATACACAAATAAAGGTAATTCATTGTAGTTTCATGTTTTGAGCCTGAATTTGAATGAATGAAAAATGTATATAGCAAATTATTTATTAAAACAAAATGTCAGATGAAAACAGTTTTGTCGCGATTTATACTATTATTAATTTTAATGCGAAATTAATACTTTGTTGCTATATTTTTAATTTGTTTAAATAAAACATATTTCAATTAGTAATAAACGGTTTATTTAAACTTAAAATTCGTAATGTAAACAACAAAAAAATTATAATTGAAAGAATGAAGAAAGTGTCGAAAGAAATTGAAAGCTTAGCTGTTCAGAAGCTTAAATCAGGATTGTCTCTTCGTGAGATAGGAAGAGAACTTAATATATCTTATTGTTTAGTCTATAAAATTAAGAAGCGAAACGATATAGAGGAGAAATGCAACAAAAATGGACGCAAGAAAATTTTCACTACTCGAGATTAGAGATTAATTTCTAGATTATTCATGACGAATAAAGCAAAATCAGCACACGATGTAAAGAAACAATTATATAATGCTCAAGGTACAGTGGTAAGTACTCGAACAGTGCAGAGAGAACTCAAGAGAATTGGATTCTGGGCAAAAAAGAAGATCAAGAAACCACTACTAACACCGAAACATCGTAAACAATGATTGGAATTTGCAAAGAAGTACAAAAACTGGACTTTTGCTGAGTGGAGTAAGGTGATTTGGACAGACGAAAGCAAGATTAACTTGATTGGCTCTGATGGCATTCGATATGTTTGGAAAAAGCTGGAGAAGGTGTTTGTGATCGTGACTTTATTCCAACAGTAAAATATGGCGGCGGAACGTTGTTGTTTTGGGGATGTTTCTTTTCGTCTGGTGTTGGTAAAATCGTAAAAACTGATGGAATAATGGACGCGAAACATTATATTGACATTTTAAACAATGGCTATTTGCCTAGTTTACAAGGATGGCAAAAGCAAATTCGTTCGACACTTTTTATGCAAGACAATGATCCAAAGCACAAGGCAAAAATCATATTAGAATTCTTAAATTCGAAGAAATTTAAGATTCTAGAGTGGCCTGCGCTAAGTCCCGATCTTAACCCGATCGAGAAACTTTGGTCTATTGTGAAGAATTGAGTTTATAAATATGAAACAAGAGCAGCCAGTCGACAAGAATTATGGGAACGAGTTGAGTATGTTTGGAGTTCGATAACTGTTGAAGAATGCAAGAAGTTGATTGGTAGCATGCCTGCGAGAATTGCAGCAGTCCTTAGAAGTCGTGGAGGCTACACAAAGTATTAATTTCGCATTAAAATTAATAATAGCATAAGTCGCGACAAAACTGTTTACATCTGACATTTTGTTTCAATGAATAATTTGCTATAAACACTTCTCATTCATTTAAATTCAGGCTCAAAACATGAAACTACAATGAATTACCTTTATTTTGGTATGTACATATAGAGATATATAAACATGTATTTCAGTCATTTATTTTAAAAAAGAATATTTTTAAAAAACATGTAAACACCTTTGTAGCATACTGTATAGGGTCGTTTCCACACCTACCGTGAGTCGACACTTATCGTTGGTTTTAAATACTAACATAAACTTTGCAAAAAGTTGTAATTATTTTTATTTTTTTTTATACTTTGTGTATCATCGCATGTAACGTCGTCATGCACTTTTGTTAAAATACATAGAAACCGCAATACATAGTTTCTTATATGAACTCCATGGGTTTGTTACGTCAGCCAATGAAAATATTTTTTTTTTAAGTACCAGTTGTTAGAAGCGTTTCAACCCAGTAAAAAACAAAACCGCGTCTCACATGGGTTCCGCGTGGGTTCCGTGAGGGATTGATGGTATTTACGTGGGACGGATTTTCCCATGTGGTATCCGTATGGAAGTTTGTCACCTTAAACCCATGTGGGTAATCCGACATGGGTTACATGTGGGAACCATATGGTATTTACACACATGGAAAATCGCACGTGGGTTTCATGTGGGATTTGCATGGGAATTAATTTGAAAGCTGGAAAATAAAAAAAAAAATTTTAAAAAAAACTAAATATAATTTTTTAAATCGACATTGCATTGCGTTACGTTTATATTGTGTAAAAATATTTTATATTAATATAGAGAATGGCAAGCAAGTATGTAAGTACCACGAATAATGTTTATCTTTCTTTATAGAAATAAGATTTGTGCAAATAGACGTATTATTAGGATAATATAATAGTTATTTGAATATAGATCTTGAGTATTATATCTGCAAACAATTAACTGATGAAAGTTCAAATGTTCTCAAAAACCATGCATGCATGGGACTCTACAGTGTCCCACAAAGAAATGCAGTTTTGAAAGTCAAAGAGTTCCCAATTTTCCTTGTTAAAAAAGAAAAAAATAGGGGGGTGGTGGTGGGGGAGATAAGTTTCTGTAACTTTTTTTATGCTCTAAACTTTTAACTTTAGATATAATAAGGTCCTTATGACTTAAGGGACTTACAAACTACATTGAGGAACAAAAACAGGATATTAACAGAAACTTTTCAATTTTTAATCTGCAGTACCACAGTGTTATTGGGAATAAAGCCTCTGGGTCCAGTTTTCAAAGTAATATAATATAAAGTAAGGTTTAAATAAAATAGTATACTTTAAAATGCATATAGTTATACATTTAACTCCTGATATAGTTATACATATAACTCCTGATATAGTTATACATATAATTCCTGATATAGTTATACATATAACTCCTGATATAGTTATACATATAATTCCTGATATAGTTATACATATAACTCCTGATAGTTAACTATATGTATAACTAGTTATACATATAGATTGTTATAGAAACTTATTTTTTAAGGTTATGCTTGAACAAATTAGTACCAATTAATTCAAACTTAAGACTTAGTTAAAAATCAAGTTAAAGTTCTTATTTATTCATTGTTTTTGTTAATTTTATAGTTATTTGTTCAAATGTGTTAATTAGTACTATTTCTTACTACAGTAAGAATGTTTATCATTGTTGAACGTGATTTTATATTTTAATTTTATTTTCAACATATTTTGACAACACCCTTTACCTTTTAAATGATGACAGTTTTACTTTTCTATTGAGGTTAAATTTATTACGTTTCAATAACTCAGATTGTATCAGATTGTAACTGAATTATTGTAACCTTTGTAGAGGTTTGTTGTATATCAAATAGTGTTTTAAATAAAGTAAAAATAATATATATATATATATATATATATATATATATATATATATATACATATATATATATATATATATATATATATATATATATATATATATATATATATATATATATATATATATATATATATATATATATATATATATATACATATATATATACAACATTAAAACAACAAAATTGATACAAAATTTCACTTTAAAACAAATACCATTAACATTGTGATGATAATAGCATTAAGAAACTAGTATTTATGTAATAATATTATACTATAAATAAATAGTTTTTTAATTCATTTTATAAAATAGAGACTGACAACTGATAATTAATGGAAATAAATACAAATTATAAAAATCATCTAAACTTTATTTATTATTTCTAAATACTATATTAATGTTAGTCTACAAAGTTAAAATCAATTTAGAGCATTGTTATTAGTTCTTTTGCGATTCGCACTTCATCTTCTGTCTCTCAAATTTATAAAATAGGTGGTCAAAGCTTGCTCAATAGGTAGGTTCTCAGCATAACAATGCTTTTTTCTTACACTTTCTAAAGAGAAATATGGCAAATTGATTACTTATTTTGCCTAAATCATAGGATCATCTATGCAAAATGATGTCAGATGATGACCCGGTTTATTGAACACCTTCACCCTTTATCAAACTCAGTCAATTTTTTGCCATCTCCCATTGAAAATGATGTCAGTTTTTGTTATCATATTATGATGGTATATTTGAATTGTTAATATAATATAAAAATTTTATATACCATCAATTTTTTTCTGTTTCAATTATACATTTATTCTTAAAACTACTAAAAGTAAAAAAAAAAAAAAAATTGTTCTTTCAGATAAGCAAGCAAATTTCTGAATTTAAATTGTTTTTCCTATGATCCTCTACAGTTTTAAGCAACAAAAGCAAGAATTTTTTAGACCACATTGTTGGTGTAAATACCTCTAAAACCTGCTCATAGCTAGCATAAATTGTTTTACTTTTTTTGAAATAAAATGATTTACTTTTTTTTTTAATTCAATTTTTTAATTTACATTATTTTGGTCTCAACATTCCCTCCCCAATTTTTACTTTATTTACAACACCATTTGATATACAACAAATTCTTACAAAGCTTACAATAATTCAGTAAAATTCAATCTGAGTTATTGAAACGTAATAAATTTAACATCAATAGAAAAGTAAAGCTGTCATCATTTAAAATGTAAAGGGTGTTGTCAAAAATGTTGAAAGTAAAATTAAGTTACTAATAAAATCACGTTCAATATTGATAAATATTCTTACTATAGTAAGAATTAGTACTAGTTAACAAATTTGAATAAATAAATATAAAATAGTGAAAAAACAATGAACAAATAAGAACTTGAACTTAAACTAAATCTTGAATTTGAATTAATTGGTACTAATTTGTTCAAGCATAACCTTAAAAAATAAGTTTATATAATAAATTTTATGTATAACTAGTTATACATATAGTTAACTATCAGGAGTTTTATGTATAAATGCATGCATTTTAAAGCATTTTATTTAATTTATATATTACTTTAGATCATATTACTTTGAATACTGGACCTAGCGACTTTATTCCCAATTACACTGTGGTACTCCAGATTAAAAATTGAAAAGTTTCTGTAAATATCCTGTTTTTGTTCCTCAATTTACTTCGTAAGTGCCTTAAGTTTTATGAACCTTATTATATATAAAGTTAAAAGTTTTGGAGCCTAAAAAAAATAACAGAAACCTCCCTATCTCCCCCCTATTTTAATTTTTTTTTTTGGATAAAGAAAATTTGACTTTCAAACCAGCATTTCTTTGCAGGACACTGCAGTGTCCCATGCATGCATGCTTGGTTTTTGACAAAATTTGCATCAGTCAATTGTTTGCAGATAATATACTCAAGAACTATATTCAAATATCATATGAACATGTTAGATAATGTTCATATGATATTTGAACATCACAAGTTTAATAATATTGTTGTGATATGTTATATTAATAATACCATAATAGATTATGATATGAAAATAAGATAGGATATAAAGGCAATGATCAAAGAATAAATTTGCTTATAGAAATTTAGATGTTTGTTTATTAGTTTCAGAATATTATATTATGTGTGACCGCGGCCTTCTATAATAACAGGCCTTGACATCGCGCAACAAATTTGTTAAACTGAAGGCCAATTTCTAATACTGTGTTTACATTTTCATCTTTTAACATTAGAAGAAAGTTTGTGTTCGCGCTTTTTTAATAAATCTTTAAAATTTGATTGGTTTATAAATAAGATAGCGCAACTTCAAGACGATAACGTTGTAAGTTTCAAGGCGTTAACATTGTAAGGTAATAATATTGTTAAACTAACAATTAGTTTTTTTAAATGCCTTTAAAATGCCTTTGAAATGCTGTGTATCTCTTTGCAAGTCGAACTATCTCAACTACAACAAAAATATCAATTTATACAACTACTACTACAATATCAATTACAACTACAACGAAGTTTATATGATTGTTTGTGTATTGACAACAAGTTGCCAAGTATAAGGACTTTAACACGATTGACTTCAAAAATAAGCTCAATGGAGGACCTAAGTTTCATAAATAGTATTTTTATGAATTTAAATCCATTAAAAGAATTTCTAATTTATTAATTGATGAGGTCTATGTCAAAGCTTCATTACTTTACCAAAGAGGTGCTTTGTTTGCTCAAGCAGTAAACTACCCTGAAAAGTTATCTAAAACAATTTTATCATTTATGATTAAATGTCTTTTTGGAGGTCCAGAATTTATCTGTAGAATTTATATGCTCAACCTGTTGCAAATCTTTTCTCTGAATTTCAGTTTGCTTAATGTCAACAAATTGTCTATACAATAAATAATATTGAAAATAATAAGACACTGGTAATAATTACTGATGGTAATTGTGTAAATCAAAGATTTTTTGGAATGTTTAAAACAGTTGATAGTAAACCATGGTTAACAACATCAGGTATATATTTATTGTATGATTATGTGCATCTACTAAAATCTATACGAAACAATTGGTTGACAAAAAAGACTGGGGAACTTCAATTTTGAACAATAAAGAACTGGCTTTGGCTAAGTAGAGTGATTTAGAAACTATATATAAAACTGAGTGCAATAGTCTTTTTAAACTCTCTAAACTTACAGCTAAATCAGTTTATCCAAAACCAATAGAGAGACAATCTGTAAAATTTTGTTTGTCTGTTTTTTGCAAAGAAACAGTAGCTGCATTAAGAACGCATCCAGAGATTGAAAATAAAGCATTTGAAGGTACTGCTGTATTTATTGAAAAAATAATTTTTTTTCCAATGTTGTAAATGTCAAAGCACCTGGTGCTGGCATTCGGTTTAGAAATGAATTATGCGAAGAAATCCACTCAGTTGGTGATCAACAGTTACAACTGCTACGAGATATTGCTGAACTGTCAAATTTTATGAAACCTACAGGTAAGCGTGTAAAACAGCTTACCCTGTTGAGGTATATTGATAAAACTTTTTTTTTGCTTGAATCAACTTTTGTTGGTGTTTTTTTTATTGTTGGTGATTTTTATTGTTACCATTTTTAGCAAAAAAAAATTAAAAATACAGTTATGTTTTTAATTCATAGATATATACTTTGTTATGGTTCTGCTTGTTATTGATACTATTTAATATTACATAAATATTCTTGATGAAATTTGAAATACGAAAAATATGATTATCTTTTAACAACTTTTTGGTTTTCTTTTTATATTTCCGTCTTTACTAGAGATTATTATTAGAAAACATAGACTGCCATTACACTCTACCTAATATAAAAATATATCAATATAAGTAAAAGTGAAAGTTTAATCGGCCTTCAGTTTTTACGGCATTTTGCGCGATGTCAATGTCTGTTATTATAGAAGGCCGTGTGTGTGACGAAAAAGTAAAGATACTTTTGCATCCAGTGGCTATTGCACCCAATGTCTACATCATTGAAAAAGTAGGTTTTTACATTTTTGTTTTTGTTTTTTTGTTTAACTACTTATCCTACTTAATCACTTTTTTTCAGGATTCTCCTCATGGGTTTAAGCTCATTACGCATAATATGTGTTCAATTACCCATAATACGTTAAATGTAAATAATAAATTAGGAAATAATTATTTGTGAAATATTGTAGTCATTAACGACTTCAACCTGGCTAAAAATTAAAATAGCTCGACTAATAAGGTTCCTTATTAAAATTGCTCTCTCTCTCTGTCTCTCTCTCTCTGTCTCTCTCTCTCTCTGTCCCCCCCTCTCTCTCTCTCTCTCTCTCTCTCTCTCTCTCTCTCTCTCTCTCTCTCTCTATATATATATATATATATATATATATATATATATATATATATATATATATATATATATATATATATGTATATATATATATAAATATATATATTTATATATATTTGTCTTTATATTTTTTTTTTTAGAAAATATTTGAAGAAAGTTAGAAGATACTAAAAACCTTGGTATTATGCAAGCCGAAGCGATTAATTAATTCAATGGACAAAAAACGGCATGTAAATCGCAAAAGAAAGAATAATTTTTTTAATATTCATTTTGGATGTATTGATTAATAGCATTTATTTTAAAATAAATTCATTTTGCAACACGTTTTTTAATTTTATAAAATTTCGTCATAATAGTTTATGGTAAATCCCACATAGGTTATAGGTGAAAAACATCACATGTAAAAGATCAAAAGTGCTACACATTTTGAATACCAAATGGGATAAAGTAGCAAATACCAGATTAAGTTAAGCCTCTGTGAAAACTTCGGTGATTAATTTTGAATTACTATTTAAGTAATTTTTAAATTGAAAGAATTTTAAAAATTATCATAAAAGCATTCGGACTTTCATTTGTCTAGTATTGACTACTTTTATACCATTTGGATTAAAATATGTGGCATTTAAGATCTATAACATGTAGTATTCTCCACCTATATCCCATGTAGGATATAGTTTGTAGTTCAAAACGAAGATTTCAATATACAGATAGTCAATTACGTGATACAGTTAATGCTGTTAAAAAAGGTATGGTTGTGTACAAAGCGAGCAAGACGTTTGGAATTCCCTATCAGACGCTTCGTGATAAAATATATGGAAGAACATCTTTGAAAATACAACACTGCGGGTATGAATCAGTTCTTCGTGAACAAATTTAAAACAAGTTAGTCAAATGGTTACTAACATACACCAGAATGGGATTTGCCATGTCTGTAGTACAGCATTTAGATAATATGCAAAAATATTTGAATTCCAACAATATAAAAACACAATTTACTAACAACCGTCCTGCAAAATGTTGGTTTTATGCATTTTCTCAAATTTTCTGCATTATCTCAAAAACGAGGTGAATACTTAAACCGAGCTAGAGGAGGAGTAACTAAAAAAACTATAAGAGATTGGTTTACTGAAATTCCGAAGCTTTTAGGAGAAAACGCTCAATATTTTAATGATTCGATGCGCGTTTTCAATATGGATGAGGGTGGTTTTTGGTTGTCACCAAAAACTAATTAATTAATTGGTGAACGAGGTCACATTTTTTTATCGCAAATAGTGAGCTTTGCTCTAAAAATGGAATAATTCTTGTTGCTTTGTTCCCAAATGCAACACATATTTTGCAGCCGCCCGATGTTGCAGGTTGTGGGCCAATTAAAGCAATCGAAAGTGTTTTAATATGGCCAAAACAACCAGTCCAATTGTCCAAGCACAAAGTAGAACGTTTACCATCGGTTGTAACATCTGAAACGTGGCAGCTTATTCAGAAGACAAAAGTTCAAGAAAAGTCAAAAATAAAGGATGAAAAATTAAAAAAGGAACAATTATCTGCAGATAAAAATTAAAAAAAGAAGAAGAAAGATCAAGAAAGAAACAAATGGCTTTGGAAAAAAAGTTAATAAATGAAAAAACTAAAAAAGAAAGGGAAAACATGAAAATTAAAAAAAAAAAAGTTGCAAAAGAGTCAGAAAACGAGTTCCATTTATATGTTGATAATAATTATAAAATAAGACTAACATAGTTATGATGAAACGCTATCCTTTCCAGTTTAAGAACTTAAAGGATAAGGATACCAAAGTAATCGAAATGCCTAAAAATCTTTAAGTTTAGTTCATAATAATGTTTTACCTAAAAATGTTTTATAAAATGTTACTAATGCATTAAACTTTCATTTAAAACCGCGAGCGCATTTTGAACCAGACACTAAAGCAGATTTTAAGTGTCGACAATATATACGATAAGTGTGAAACACTTACGATAAGTATGGAAAACTGCGCTTTAAAAGATTGATCAAAGTAAGTACATTATTGATTTAAATTTCATAGTGTGAATAATTTAAAACTAACCCTTATCGTATTACATTGACGGCTGCAAAAATTCATTTCTAATGCATTTCTACTTTTTGTGTAATCTAATATATTATAATAACTTTTGATAAACTCACGGTAAGTGTGGAAACGAACCTATAAATAAATATATATGTATATATATATTTTTTTTGTATATTTATATTCGTCATTATAAATATAAGTTTGTACAACATTTTACCGTGAAATATATGACTGGAGCAGTAGAAGACAATAGTATTATCATCTTGCTCCATTTTTGTCTTTATTTATAAAGACTAACAAAATATTTGATATAGATGAGAGTTAAACGAAAATATTATGGACGTTGCTAGTTTTATTATTATGAAAATAATTCATAAACATATGCAGTTTTCACATGCGTGATTTTTTGGAAATGCCCGATTTTAATCGTTTCCGATATAGGTTATAATTCCCGTTTCGTTAACTGTTCCTTCGAAAAAAAACATTTTATGATTTAAAATTTGAAGGTCAGAACTCATTGTTACTGTTTCCTCAGTACACTAAGTTTCTGGATGGCAGATCATACTAAATGTAATTTTGCATTCAAGATGAAAGTAATTAAGTTCGCCAATATTTATAAGTACACTTTAAGTTTATGTATATTACTGTAAATGTAGTAAAGTTATTTTTAGAAAGTTTTAACTTCAGATAATAAGTTTTGAATATCAAAGTATGCATAATCAAATTATTTTTTGTTTAAATAATCTGTACTTTTTTAATATTTGTTTAGAAAGTTTTATTCGAGCTATTGAAAATATTCTTACGAAGCGTTTAAAAAGTCTAAACTTTTTTTTTTTATTTTTTTTTATTATTATTTCAGTTTGCAAAGTCAGTCGTTATACAATAAAATAAACTGTTAAAATACTTTTACAAATATATATTTATGGCAGACTACAACATAAACTAGGTTTCCGAAAGAAGTTCACAAGGATCTTGTCATCGGGACCTTATAAAATATAATAAAAGATATAGTTTTATACATCTTTTTTAATAATACTTATTTACAATAATTGTGAAGTGTAAGGTATTATGAAGAATACATATATAGAAATCTTTTACACGAGTTAAACTGTAAATAATATAAACTAGCAAAATATTGTAAACAATATAAAATACAAAACGTGAGAAAGAAATAAGAAACAAAAAGTTCACAAGTTAAGTTAAAACAACAAGAAATTAAATTTTTTCAAGTGATTAGTAATATTGTAAAATGTTATCTTGAGAAAGAATTAAATTTTTTGCTTTGTTTTTTAAAAAATAAAAAAAGATGAAGAGAATTAGTAAGATAAAAACCAAAATTTGGCAAAACAAGTTTATTCCACAGGTTTGGCGCATGATAGGCAAGACAGAATTGATTAAAATTTGTGTGACAAAAAAGTTTTTGTAAAAAAATTATGTTTCTAAGTTCGTATTTGTTGGTTGGTTTTAAATTGAAGAGATCTTTAAAGACTGGAGGAGATAGATTGTTTTTCCACATATAAACAAAACATAAAATTTTCAAAACGTTGAGTTCATATATATTTAAAATTCTCATTTCAATAAAGTAAGGTTTACAATGAGAAAAACGATCAGCAAAGTTAATTATGCGAAATGCCCGTTTCTGACAGCGATAAAGACGTTGTATTTTACTTTTTTCAGTACTTCCCCAGGCAATATTTGCATAGTTTAAGTAACAATGAATAAATGAGAAATAGAGTTGGCTTAAATTTATCTTATTGAGATAATTTCGAGCTTTGTATAAAACTCCAATGTTTTTAGAGACTTGAGAGCATATATAATTAATGTATTGATTCCAAGTAATGTTCTCATCGAAATAAACACCTAGAAATTTGGTGACGGGATCTCTTTTAATTTCAATATTGTCAATAAAGATTTGAGGCAAGTTTGAGGGTAAGGAATTTTTTTTCTTAAGCGAATGAAGAGGTGTCCATTTAGTTTTTTTGGTGTTTAGTGTTAGTTTATTAAATTTGAACCAGTGGGATAAATTTTCAAGTTCTTTATTTGCTGTAGCAAAAAATTCGTTAATATCATTCTTAGAGACAAATAAATTAGTATCATCTGCGAACATGATGCTCATCAGATTAGTTGCTTTATTAAGATTGTTTATATAGAAATAAAGTTTATCGTTAGATCGTTTATATAGATATAGATTAAAAAAAGTAGTGGTCCAAGGATTGAACCTTGTGGAACCCCGCATGTTATCTTAGACAATTGTTTTGATAGCTGTCATTACCAATAAGAAATTATTTTCTATTCGATAAGTAACTTTTGAACCACCTTAACACTTGTTTATTTATTCCATAGTATTTCAACTTTTTAAGTAAAATGTGATGGTTGACCGTATCGAAGCCTTTCAATAGGTCAATAAAAATACCTAGAGTATATTTTGATTGTTCAAAAGATTTTGAAATTTCATTCACAAATTGGATGATGGCATGCTCCGTTGAGTTATCCTTTTTAAAACCAAACTGATTAGCCTATAGTAAGTTGTTTTTGTCAAGATGTTTGTATACTCTGTTAAACACAATTCTTTTTAAATCTTTCAAAAATATAGAAAGCACAGAGATGGGGCGATAGTTTGTTATTTTAGATTGATCGCCCTCTTTATAAATAGGAGTCACTTTAGCAATTTTTAATTGCTCTGGAAAAATTCCTTGTTTAATTGATGCGCTAAAAACTTTAAAGAGAACATCTTTTAATTGCTCGAATCAGTCTATAATCACGTTTCCGTTTATTTCATCAGATCCACATGATTTATTCTTTTTATTAGATTTGAATGCCCTTTCAAGTTCTTCAGTTGATAAATCAGAGGACAACTCATCAGAGCATACGCACTTATCCAATGGTAATAAGAAGTCACTAAATAAGGCTTTGGTATTAGGGATCTTAATTGATAGTTTAGGACCTAATTCAGTAAAAAATTTATTTAATTCATGTGATATTATTGCGTTTTTTTCAAATATAACAGTGTTATCAATTTTAATCATTTGTGGTAGAAAACCTAAGAATGAATATTTTTCCCTTGTTATTTGCTTCATTATTTTCCAAATGCGCTTTGTGTTGTTTTTAAATTTGTTAATTAATTCTGAATAATAATTTTGTTTTAAGTTTTTACGAATTTTATCAAACAGTCATTTATAATTTTTGTAAATTTTTTCGTATGCAGTTGTTTTTTCGATGATTTTTTTAATCCCTTGGTAATCCAAGGAGAGTTCAAACTCTTAGGTTTTGCAATTATTTCGACAAAGGGAATGTTAGCGTCATATACCGAATAAAAAGTTTTGAAAAAAGTTTCATATATGTCATTTGCATTATCATTAATGTTTATATTACTCCAATTTAGTAAAGATAGTTGGTCTTTGAATGATTTAAAGTTATTCTGATTATAAATTCGTTTCTTTATTACTTTTTTTTTTTCAACTTTTTTTTCTGTATAGGTGTTAATTGTAACGAAAATGGGGAAACGGTCTGTTATATCAGTTTTCAAAATACCTTTTTGCAAATCATTATTAAAAATATCTGTTGAAATAATGTTATCAATTAGAGTCGCTGAGTTTTTTGTTACTCTAGTAGGTCGATTGAATAGGGGGATTGATCCTGTTTCAAAAATTGCGTCATAAAAACATTTTACTTTGTAGTCATTATTATAAAGAAAACAATTCATATTAAAGTCCCCAAGTAAATAATTTTTTTTCTTTTCCGCGTCGCCTTTATTATTAATTTGTTGTAAAAACATGCTTGGGTTTTCGCTCATGCCACCAGGTGGCCAGTAGCAACAGCTAATCAATAGGTTTTTTGTTTTTTTGTTTTCAGTTTCAATTGTTAAAACTTCTTTATCGCAGTCAGAAACGCTAAACTCGCTTCTAAGTATAAGCCTTAGTGTTTCATGTGCGTAAATTAAAATTCCACCACCTCGTTTGTTTGTTTGTCTCTCTAATGAAATTATGTTAAAGTGCGGGATTTAAAAAGCGCTATTTAGATCTTTTAAAGTTAAGTTTTTGTTAGGCATATTATATTAAAAAGATTTTTTGTTTCTTTTAATAGATTTAAAAGTTTTTCAAAGTTACGATTTAAACTTCTTATGTTGAGGTGGAAAATTCTAATTTGATTAGAATTTTTGTCATTCCTTATAAGAAACCCTTCTAATTCGCTTAAAAAAAGCTACGAACAATCTGAAAAATTCTCAGAATAAAAATTACTGTCGGGGTCTAAGTTTTCATCCAAGGAAAAAAATTCTTTTTCAAAAAAATTAAAAGCATGAGATTCAAAATTATTTAATGCAGCCATGATTGTTTTAAATAAGCTCAAAAGATTTCCTTTTAAGAGTGCGTATTTTAGTTTACTTTTACTCTATCATTCTCAAAAATAGCATTTTTAAAGAAAATAATTTTATCGTATCGAACAGAAACATTCTCACCGTTTATGTGTCTTCGTTAAACATCGGCAAACAATTTTTTTCTAATCAAAACGGTCTCTAGCAAAAAGTCTTCGTTGATGAAAATATTAGTGCCTTTAAGTCGACTCGATTCTTGTAAAATCTTCACTTTGTCTTTGTATCTTTGGAGCTTGATAATTATTGTCCGAGATCTTCCGTCTGTCTTCAGTCCGGTACGATGTGCTAGCTCGATTTTAATGTCTTTAATTCCAAGTTGTTGCTGGAAAAACAAATGAACTTTTTCTTCCGTTTGTCCCCACGTTTCTTTTTTATCTTCGTTTAAGCCATCTATTCGGAAAATATTTCTGCGCGATCGATCTTCAAGCTTACGATGTTTATCTTTTAAAATTTCGTTTTCAACTCTTCCATTCTCTTGTTGTTTTCTTTGGTGTTCAAATTGTTCTTTAATAAATTTTTCGTTGAAGTTCAAAGTTCGTGTTTTTTGAACATTGCTTCTGTTTCTCTTTTGAACTCGCTAATTATTTCTTTTTTAAATTCATTAAATATTTCTTTAAACAATTTCTTTATTTCTTGTGTAGTTATTGCCATAGTCATTTTTAAAGTTGCCAAGTTGGTTTGTAAAGATGATATATATTTATATATATATATATATATATATATATATATATATATATATATATATATATATATATATATATATATATATATATAAATATATATATATATATATATATATATATATATATATAATTAAATTCTTTTGATTTTACAGTTGAAGAGCTTCAAAAAACGCGTCCGTTCGCTTCAAGTAACAATGCGCAAAAAACTAAGAAACGCTTAGAAACAAAAACTTTCTAAAAAAGATTAAACGCGTTATTGTTTGTTTTTTAAACTCTTACTATCTTTGATATGATATTTTTCCCTTTGATTTATCATTTCTTTCTAACAGTCTTCGCATATAAGTAATTCTGTCACTCTTTACTCCTTTACATTGTTATGAACTTTTATTTTATCTGAGACAATCAGTAATTCAAAGATCTGAGTACTATTTTTCTTTTCCAATACGAGTTCGAATGCGATGCGGGACTTTAAATTCACCAAATGCGAGATATTAATTTTTTCAACTTAGCAAATTAGTCTGATTTCTACAACCTTTTAGTTTTTAAATTTGGTTCTATCTACACTAGTGATCGACCGAAACGGAAAATGAGCCGAAACCGAAATAAACCTACAATTCGGGAACTCAAATTTGATGCCGAAACCGAAACCGAAACTTTGGCAAATACTATACCGAAAACAATACCGCAATTTCGGCTGGTCAAAATTTATTTTATTAGAAAAAGTTACTCAAAAATGCAATTTTACATTTGTTGTTTTTTTTTATACTCGTATTATGTTAAAATTAATGACACATGTGTATCCAAAATTGAGATTTATGCATAAGTCGGCGATATTAATTAAGTTAATAGCGAAATTTATCAACTGGCAGATTTCCTTAACAAAACAAAATTTTTTCGATGTATTTTGTGAGAATTCTCAAAAGATTTTGTAAGAATTTTAAAAAATAACTGCCTATCTAAATTAGATAAACATCGATTTTCGGTATATTTTTTAACCGAAATTTCGGTTTTTATCGAATTTATAAAAAGTACCGAAACCCAAATTTTGGTATTGGTTTAAATTGAAACTCCGGCCTAAATTAATACCAAAAAAGACGCCAACTTTTAGCGTCTGCAAGCATTGGTCCACTAAGTAATCGATGAACAAAACTACAGCGGTCCGCTCAAAATATCTATATAGGTCCAATAAAAGTTTTTCCTGGGTTTAATAATAAAATTTTATAAAATGTCTCACCTTAAAATGCGATTTGTATTCTGGCCCTAAAAATGAATTTTTTTGGTAGCAAAGAAATCAATTGAATTTTAAATTACAATCGTTTTTTTTAAAAAACAATGCACTTGTTACTTTTTTAAGATAGGGAATTGATGAAAACAGTGGGTGAATTACGGGCGCTAAGAAGCAACAAGTCGTCATCTAATTTCACGAACGACTATCCTAATACATTCTGGATTAAAATTTTTAAGGACGAAATAACAACATGGCATTATAAAAATGAGAATCATTAAGTTGTGCATCAGTCAATGTTTCAACAGATCAAATTGAGGGGTTTTTAAAGATAATTTATGACTTTTTCCAAAAAATCAAAAATAGTACGTCCTTGGACGTCCGCATTCGAAAGTGATTACTATTTATATAAAAGTGTTAAGTATAAGTTAGAATACTTGTAAAATAATATTTTATGATTCCTTAACTTATTTTTGACTAAAAAAGGATTAAAGTTTGAATAGAAAAGTAAAAAGACAGACACTTTTGAAGCATTTTTATGAACTAAAATAGTTTTTTATAAACATAGGCTCATAAAAAAACTTTTGAAAGTATTTTTTTATTATTAAAACTTGATTTTGATTTATCTTTAATATATTGGGAACTTTTGATTTGGATTTTGAACTTTTATTCCACACTTCGGTTTCAGGTTTTGCTCATTTTACAAGCCGCTTTATTTTTTAGGTGTAGGTCTTTTTATTGATTTAAGTAAAGCTTTCGATACAGTCAATCATCAAATCCAACTTTCAAAACTCAAAAGTTTTGTTTTAAAAAAAACTAACATCTCCTGGTTCGAGAGCTATTTGATTAATAGAAAGTAGCATTTATTATATGATGAAGGAAAAACTGTTTATGAGACAATTATATATGGTGTTCCTCAAGGATTAATTTTAGGACCACTTCTATTTCTCATTTATATATACGATATAAATAAATTTTCTCACATTTTAAACAAAATTTTCTTTGCAGATGATACCAGCTTGTTTTATTCAAATAAAGATACGAATATAGCATTTCAAACAGTAAACAAAGAATTAGACAAACTAACCCAATAGTTTAAATCAAACAAATTATCTTTAAATATAATTATAACAAAATACACTATATTTCATCGTCTACATAAAATATCAAATACTACCTCAGAATCTCCGGATTTTTTTTATTGACAATAAATTAATTAAGAGAGAGCAATCAATAAAGTTTTTAGCCGTTTTTCTAGACAAAAATCTAACCTGGAAAAGTAACCTGGATTATGTAACCTGGAAAAGTATTCTCTTGACGAAAATGTAACCTGTATAGGTGTTGTTGATAAATATCAAAAAATTTAAGAATAATGTACAAAGCTAAGCAGTTTTTACATCAATCTTATTTAAAAAACATTTACTATTCTTATTTTCATTGAAAC
Organism: Hydra vulgaris; assembly: GCF_038396675.1. Lineage (NCBI taxonomy): Eukaryota > Metazoa > Cnidaria > Hydrozoa > Anthoathecata > Hydridae > Hydra > Hydra vulgaris. Next base: position 6,535,232 of record NC_088920.1, read on the forward strand.
TTAAGTTAAGCGAACATTGCTAGGTTCAGCACTAAACCAACGAAAATAAAAGCATTGCTCACCAAACAAAAACAAGCTATGCAAATTGTTTCAAACGTAGATTGTTTCTCTCAAACACAAACACTATTCCCAACCCAATGGGCACACAAATTACCGTTTAGAGCCATTCGTCCATGTCCAAAATATTACATATTTTGACGTCCATTAAACGTCCAAAGACGTATCATATTGATCGTACCATATTGGACGTCCAAAGACGTATCACATGTCCAAATCCAAAGTAGATGGTACTCTATCAAGTAACGTTAAAACTCGCGGCCGCTTAATTGTAACGCAAATAAAGTAAACAAAGCGAGCGTTTATTAGCATAACGTATTTAATTACAATTACTTAGATAACATACCTTGAAGTAGATAGATTTTTAAAGATTAATTTTGAATAACTTAATGAAAAATTAAACTACTTTTTTTAAACATCTTCGCTTCAAACAAGGCTGCAAGCAACCACTAATTAGAGGTGGAAGTTACTGGAAAGAGAAAAGATGAAGATTGTAGAGCAAGATAACTATTGACTGGCGACAGAAAAATTTGCAAATTATATGAGTCAGAAAAGCAAGATGAAGAAGCGAATACCAAGAAACTGGTGTTTGCGGAAAAAAGCTAGACGAATAAGAGTATTCCATACAAGGCCAGATTTGAGATTTATGGAGATAAAAAATAAAATACGGAGTATAAAAGTGTCGAGCTCGATAAAGAGATGCAATCTTAGCAGATGCTAATTTTAAAACAGATTTGGAGGATATCTGGAAGATTGTTAATATAAATTAAAAAGAGTATAGGGTCAAGAAATGAACCTTAAGGAACCTAGTTTTTGTTATGAAATACGAGATTTTATTACCTGAGTATAACTGGCTTTGGCGTAAGACAAAATTTTTTAACAATAGCTTCCAGATGTAATAAACAGACTTCTGTTTTCTGGAGAATTAATTTGCTAATAGATATGGAAGTAATGGTTTTCATTTGCAATTACAGCAGCACGTGAGGAAAACCACGGAAAAGAGTGAGGCTTAACCTGGAATTATCGATGTAATAAAAAATTTCATGCCAGCCTTAATCCACGAAGTTATGTAAGGAGCACATTTGTCAACGGGAAGACGAAAGATTACTTTCCAAGGGCCATCAAGAAGAAAATCACGGACAGAGTTCCAGTCAGCTTAAGGTAGTTGGAAGAAGTACGATGATAAGGGGAATTAGATGACGAAGAAGTAATTTAATAGTTTTAGAGGGATCAAATTGTGATCAGAAGCACCTATGGGTAAATGTAGAGAAACTGGGCAGGTAATTAATTCGGGTTGTCTGGAAAATGAGTAATTGATTTAAAGATTAAGAAAGACAAAGTTGTGAGGTTTAATGCCTGCAGAGTCACTGACACTAGAGGCAAGCCATTCAGTTTGATGATCATTAAAGTCACCGACAACAACAATATTAGCTGATGGATACAGAGAGAGGGCTTGTTCAATATGATTAGTAGGTCTGATGAACATTGCAAAAAATAAGACTCAACAGAAGAAACGTTACATTAAAGGCCACGAATATTAGTGATTAATAGGTTTAGAGAATTTGGTAATGACGATGGTTTTTTGTGTTTTATAGTTATTGGTACTTTATTCATTTTGAAATTTGTTAAAGAACTTGACTCAAAGCATAAATAGTACTCAGTACACTGTTTAATAGCCCAAGCAATTGCCTCATTACTATTAATAAACCCTAAACCCTTAGAAAACCCTAATTACTTAATTTAATTCCACAATATTAGTATTTTATTTTTGCTTATGATAAAACTCTTTCAGCACTTGTTTTCAAAGGTGTGTTATATTAATAATACACCTTTGAATACCAACAATAAACAACATTACCCCAATAAGAAACTATGTATGGAAATTTAAAACTCCGTTCAAACGACGTACCGAAAAGCAATTTTTACTCCGTCAAATTAGTGCCACGGACGTTGATGCCATTATAAGTGCGCTAAAAACAAATAAATCCGCTGGTTACGACAATCTGCAACCTTCCTTTCTTAGAGATAGCAAAGATGAAAAAAAAGTTACTCAATCTCATGTTTTTAGTCTTGTTATAAAAACCTAATGAATGGAAAATAGCTACAATTGTACCCATACTTAAATCTGGCAGTAAATTAAAGTTTGATAATTACAGACCAATCTTTGTCTTTTCCATAATATCTAAGGTTTTTGAGAAAATAATTCATCGACAAATAAGTGATTACCTAGGAAAAAGTAATTTACTATGCAATCACCAATTTGGTTTTAATAGCTGTTATAATTTTTACTGAAAACGTCAGAAAAAGCATCGATAAGAACCATTTTGTCGGATCCGTATTTATTGACATAACTTAGGCCTTCAACATAGTAAGCCATTTGAGTCTGTTATCTTAATTACCAGCTTATGGAATAAATGGCTTAGCATTACAACTAATAACGGACTATCTATTTAACAGAACCCAGTATGTCGCCTATGATGGGAAAGTGTCTGAGCCTCATAAAATCACAAGAGGAGTTCCGCAAGGTTGAATTCTTTGTTTTTTTTTATTGAATGATGTATCAGACGTGTTAAAACATAGCTCGATTATCAAGCATGCTGATGAAACGGTTATTTTCGTAGCAAATAATGACATTCAATTATTAGAGGAAAAACTACTTGAAGACTTAAATAGGATATCAAAATGGTTTGAAATAAATGATTTATTGTTAAACCTTCAAAAAGGTAAAACTGTAGCAATGCTTTTTGGAACTGCAAGAAAATTATCTAAATGCCAATGCATATTATTAAATCTACATATTAATGAAGTTCAAATAAACAATACCAAAACATACAAATTTTTAGGAATCCATCTAGATCCAACCCTTTCACTCAACGACGATTTTAATTTTAAATGTAGTAAGATAAGTGGGCGTATTAGCATACTAAATAAAACACGACACCTGCTAACAATAAACGCTGTTAAATTAGTTCATGTCTCAATGATCTTGCTAATTTTTACTTAATGTGGTTTAATCAACTTAAAACACACGGCAACCCAATTATACCGAATCAGCCGTTTATATATTCGAATAAACCAAATAATATTAAATGCAAATAAAATTTCAAACATTTATATAAATTTGCCGCATTTTAAAGATGTCAATGGAAAAAAGCTGTTACTTGCTTATTTAAGATCTTAAAGAAAGAACTTGGTTCATATGTATTTTCTAACAGTTTTAAGGCAATTTGTCATTCAGCAAACACAAGAAACAATGAAATATCATTGACCATACCAAAAGTAAAGCTTTACCAAAGAGTAATTTTGTATAATAGTTTCCCATTCGCTGTTAGCCAAAGTAAGAACCTTAGAGAATTTAAAACTAAACTAATGGATATTTCTAATTTTTAAATTTTATTTTATTCTGTGATAAATATGTTAATATTTTAACATTATTTTATATTCTTAAGTAACAGTTAAAATTACTAATATTTTAATGTTTCAGGGCCCAATAAAATAACAGCCTAATTTATTGTGCATTACATGTATAAGTATTTTACAATAAATAATAAAAACAATAACTTTAAATGCGTTAGAGTATTTTATATGCAGTTTAGTTATTCGGACATTACTAATAATGTATAAGTAATAAGCAAATAAGTAAACTGTATTAAATTTACTCCAAAACATTCAAAAATAGACTTAATTATTTTTGCTTTACATTTTGAACATCTTTGAAGTGTTTAACACATAATATTATTTTATGCTTTTAAATATTTTTGTCAATTTACCAACATCAGAAACAGTAAACACATTTTGGTTGTTTAAGCATGTTAAATAACTTTTTAAATTTTAATAATATTTTAAAATGCTATGCATATAAATAGCATGCTGAATTACTTATTAAATTGCCTTAGTATATTAAAAGTATTTAATAATAATTAATAACAATAATATTTGGCAACAAGTGAAACCACAAACGTAAAAGAATGTGTGATTTTAGATCGTGCTAAAGATGTAAATAAGTTGCTGAGGAACCAAATGATTATCATAATATTATGACCTTCAAGTTGTTGAAATTATATCTTTATCTTTTTGCTCTCATGTCAAGAATTGTTTTCATAAAACAGACTCTTTACTAACAAACTAACTTATCACATGTTTGCTGTTCATAATTTAAACTTTAAATTTAAAAGCTTGCTTAAAAGCAGTATTTTCAATTAACCCTGCTTTGCATCAAATTATGCTGCAAATAAAAGTATACATAATAAACGATATCGATTGAAAGATCTGCATCAACTTTAAGAGAAGTAGGAAGACAACACAAATTAAATTCTAAAATTTTTGAAATAAGTTGTAACATTTCAAGGACTTCTAAAAAGAATACTAGTAAATACGTGATAGATCTGTAAGTATTAAAACATTTCCAAGCAAGCTGTTATTATGTTTAGAAGATCTGTTTCATTTCACTGATTAGCGTCCAATAAGTTTCTCAGAAGAGGCGACTCTTTGTCATTTAAAGTTATTATTAGTTGTGGGCCTTATGTGCAATTCTATATATTAGCACTGAATGTAAAGTGGATTGGACATGTGCAGTTTTTTACTAATTTCATTGAATTCAACAATGAATGTAAACAATCGGAACTTTATAATAGTTTTCAATAATGACTTAATAACACAACCTTTTGTTGAGGCTATAAACTAACATGATTCTAAACGTTTTAAGTTGTCTGGATTTTTTAGAAATCAATATTCAAGTATACGTATATCGAAAATATGCTCAAACTGACAAAAAATATGCTGAACTAGCATGTTTAAAATAATATACATTACAACTTCTATTTAGAATTGTGTTCTATATAAAGTACAACTTTTCTTATTCAAATTTTATAGTTGTTAATAAAAGTTTAAATAAAGAGATTTTTTGGTTACAGAAAGTTGGTTTGTTTATTTTTATTATACATTTTAAAAAAGGTTGTTTTGAAACATGTGTAATATATTTTTGTTTTTTTTCATAGAAACAATAAATTATTTTGTTCTTGTCTGTAAAACTATGCCAAGTACTTTTTTTGTCAACAGTTGCTCTAATATTTATATTTTGGCTTGTATTGGAGTGACGCAACGGAAAAACAATCAAAGTCCGAACAGCAGTTTCCTTCTTAGAGTATCAATATCAAACATATAAATCAATATTTTCACATAAAAGTTTGAATTGTTATATTGAGAAACAAATGTTATTTAAAATAAAAATGATTTTTGGGGTAATTTTAATTCATTGAACTACTTAATGGTGTTTTAAATTTTAATTATTGATTTTCTCAAAACAGCATATATATGTATGTATATATATATATATATATATATATATATATATATATATATATATATATATATATATATATATATATATATATATATATATATATATATATATATATATATATACATATATTGCATATATTTATATATAAGTATACATGATATACAGTAAATATAAGTATAAAGTATATATAAGTATACATGATATACATAAAATTTTTAAAAATGTAGGAAGATTTTTAAGTATAAGATTTCATTTTAAATCATCTTTATAAAAGGTAAATGTTATAAATGCTCTAGCTGTGTTAAATTAAAATATTTTCCTTAAAATTAACATGGTCAACACATTAGATTTGAATGTTCAGCAATAAGTTAACTTGCATGGAATGATACTTATAAAACACAGACTTACACAAACCGCCCACTTGGCAATATTGGTTGAAAAACATGGTATATATTTAATATTATTATTATTATTATTATTATTGTTATTATTGATAACGTTTAAAAACACATTATAAAAATTGATGTACCATTATGACAAATATATATAATAACTTATTTTATAATTAAAACTAATAATATATTTTAAAACAAATTAATTAAATGATATTTTTAAGTTTTTTTTCTTCATCACTTAACATTTGTTTTTCGACACTTAACGCCGATAACCTTCTACTAGATTTTATGTAATGATTTATAAATTAATTTTTCCCAGAAGTTAAGTATGATGTTTTGCCATCGTCAACGAAAATCTCATCGTTTATCAACAAGTAGTTTTATTTCATCAGTAAATTTATCAACTGATGATAGACTTTCAAAAAAACAATCAATGAATAAATGGTAATCTTTTCTATAATAACTTTCACACAGACGATCTAAAGTAAATTAAATATTGATTATAAAAACATTTGTCTAAACAATTTGTGCATTTTTGAATTATTTTTTGTTTCCAAAAGAATAATCTTTTATTCAACTCTAATTTAAGAAAAATATAACACAAGAAAAAAAACACAAAAAGTTTTCAAATAACCAAAACCACATTACAACATTCAGTAATGGTAAAACGAACAATTAGGACAAAATCAATTAAAGTTTTTTTTGTCATATTAGAAAAATAATATATTTAAAAAAAAATTGCTTGACATTCTTAAACATACCAAATATAAAATAGTATTTTATACAAATCAAAAAACGATGATGTTAAACAATTGTTTTCATTTCAAAAAATCAAACATAAAAAGCTATAAAACAAATAAAATCAAACTTAAAAAACAATAAAACATTAAAAACTAAAAAAACCTTATTTAAATAAAAATAAAATAAAATATCTTTAACTCTAAATTAAGAAAAAAACACACACACTCAAAAAATAAACATATCTAAAAATAACCGAAATCATATAAACATAAAAAAACTGGAACCCCATTTAGTATTTTATTCCATTGTCACACATTGAATTTAATGTCTTATATCAAAAAAGAATATTTTAAAGAATAGTTTTTAAATAAAAAATATTTTTTTAAACTTTTTTAGAAAACTTGCCTAACATTCTGAGACATACAGAAAATAAGATAATATTTTATACCATTCAAAAAATAAAATATGTTAAACAATTGTTTGTTTTTTTATAAATAAAATCAGATGATAAAACCTACAAAAATTACAAACCATAAAAAAATCAAAAATTAGCCTTATTTCCATTCAAAAATCTGCTTTTAACATAAATACCTTATTTAAATTATTTAGTCATTTAGCTTGTTTAGCCCCAATAAAAAAATAAAAGATGTCCAAGATATCTGTAGACTGATGCTTGACAGAACTTTTCCTAACAATGCTACCGATATAGAATGTCCTGAATTCCATGTAAAAGATTTGTCACGTCTTCCCTTTGCTGATACTGATTACATGGAT